>NC_057808.1:496874450-496970992 GCF_018294505.1 Triticum aestivum | reverse complement strand
TGATGTCTTGACGTAGGGTCCAAGTCCTCTGGATCACGTTCGTTCTGAAAATCACATTCCCGAAGGTTTCATTCCGTTTGGATTCCGTTTGATATTCTTTTTCTGCAAAACTCTGAAATAGGCAAAAAACAGCAATTCTGGGCTGGGCCTCCGGTTAATAGGTCCGTCCCAAAAATAATATACAAGTGTATAATAAAGCCCAATAATGTCCAAAATAGAATATAATATAGCATGGAGCAATAAAAAATTATAGATACGTTGGAGACGTATCAAGCATCCCCAAGCTTAATTCCTGCTCGTCCTCGAGTAGGTAAATGATAAAAACAAATTTTTTGATGTGGAATGCTACTTGGCATAATTTCAATATAATTCTTCTTATTGTGGCATGAATGTTCAGATTTGATATGATTCAAGATAAAAGTTCAATATTGACACAAAAATAATAATACTTCAAGCATACTAACTAAGCAATTATGTCTTCTCAAAATAACATGGCCGAAGAAAGTTATCCCTATAAAATCATATAGTCTGGCTATGCTCTATCTTCACCACACAAAATATTTAAATCATGCACAACCCCGATGACAAGCCAAGCAATTGTTTCATACTTTTAGTGTTCTCAAACTTTTTCAATCTTCACGCAATACATGAGCGTGAGCCATGGACATAGCACTATATGTGGAATAGAATGGTGGTTTTGGAGAAGACAAAAAAGGAGAAGTTAGTCTCACATCAACTAGGCGTATCAACGGGCTATGGAGATGCCCATTAATATATATCAATGTGAGTGAGTAGGGATTGCCATGCGACAGATGCACTAGAGCTATAAGTATATGAATGCTCAACAAAAGAAACTAAGTGGGTGTGCATCCAACTAGCTTGCTCACGAAGACCTAGGGCATTTTGAGGAAGCCCATCATTGGAATATACAAGCCAAATTCTATAATGAAAAATTTCCCACTAGTATATAAAAGTGATATCATAAGGGACTCTCTATCATGAAGATCATGGTGCTACTTTGAAGCACAAGTGTGGTAAAAGGATAGTAACATTGTCCCTTCTCTCTTTTTCTCTCATTCTTTTATTTGGGCCTTTCTTTATGGCCTCTTTTTTTCTTTTTTTTATTTCGTCTGGAGTCTCATCCCGACTTGTGGGGGAATCATAGTCTCCATCATCTTTTCCTCACTTGGGACAATGCTCTAAAAATGATGATCATCACACTTTTATTTTCTTACAACTCAACAATTACAACTCAATACTTAGAACAAAATATGACTCTATGTGAATGCCTCCGGCGGTGTACCGGGATATGAAATGAATCAAGAGCGACATGTATGAAAGAATTAAGAACGGTGGCTTTGCCACAAATACAATGTCAACTACATGATCATGCGAAGCAATATGACAATGATGGAGCGTGTCATAATAAACGAAACGGTGGTAAGTTGCATGGCAATATATCTCGGAATGGCTATGGAAATGCCATGATAGGTAGGTATGGTGGCTGTTTTGAGGAAGGTATATGGTGGGTGTATGATACCGGCGAAAAGTGCGCGGTATTAGAGAGGCTAGCAATGGTGGAAGGAGAAAAAGTGCGTATAATCCATGGACTCAACATTAGTCATAAAGAACGCATATACTTATTGCAAAAATCTACAAGTTATCAAAGCAAAGTATTACGCGCATGCTCCTAGGGGGATAGATTGGTAGGAAAAGACCATCGCTCGTCCCCGACCGCCACTCATAAGGAAGACAATCAATAAATAAATCATGCTCCGACTTCATCACATAACGGTTCACCATACGTGCATGCTACGGGAATCACAAACTTTAACACAAGTATTCCTCAAATTCAAAACTACTCAACTAGCATGACTCTAATATCACCATCTTCATATCACAAAACAGTTATCAAGTATCAAACTTCTCATAGTATTCAACACACTTTTAAGAAAAAAATTACTAATCTTGAATGCCTATCATAGTTAAAGCAAACTACCATGCTGTTTTGTAGGACTCTCAAAATAATCTAAGTGAAGCATGAGAGATCAATAGTTTCTATAAAACAAAATTTACCACCGTGCTCTAAAAGATATAAGTGAAGTACTAGAGCAAAAACTATATAACTCAAAAGATATAAGTGAAGCACATAGAGTATTCTAACAATTTCCGAATCAAGTGTGTCTCTCTCAAAAGGCGTGTACAGCAAGGATGATTGTGGTAAACTAAAAAACAAAGACTCAAATAATACAAGATGCTCCAAGCAAAACACATATCATGTGGTGAATAAAAATATAGCTCCAAGTAAAGTTACCGATGGAAGTAGACGAAAGAGGGGATGCCTTCCGGGGCATCCCCAAGCTTTGGCTTTTTGGTGTCCTTAGATTATCTTGGGGTGCCATGGGCATCCCCAAGCTTAGGCTCTTGCCACTCCTTGTTCCATAATCCATCAAATCTTTCACCCAAAACTTGAAAACTTCACAACACAAAACTCAGCAAAAAATCTCGTGAGCTCCGTTAGCGAAAGAAAACAAAAGACCACTTCAAGGTACTGTAATGAACTCATTCTTTATTTATATTGGTGTTAAGCCTACTGTATTCCAACTTCTCTATGGTCTATAAACTCTTTTATTAGCCATAGATTCATCAAAATAAGCAAACAACACAAGAAAAAACAGAATCTGTCAAAAGCAGAACAGTCTGTAGTAATCTGTAACTAACGCAAACTTCTGGAACTCCAAAAATTCATCCAAACAGGACGACCTAGACAATTTGTTTATTGATCAGAAGCAATTGGAATCAATATTTTATCACGTTCTGGTGATTTTTAACAATTATTTTCGTGAACAGAAAGTTTCTGGAATTTACATCAAGATCAAATAACTATCATCCAAGAAGATCCTATAGGTTTAACTTGGCACAAACACTAATTAAACATAAAAACAAGTCTAACAGAGGCTAGATCAAAGATTTATTCCTAAACAGAAGCAAAAAGCAAAAAAAAACTAAAAATAAAATTGGGTTGCCTCCCAACAAGCGCTATCGTTTAACGCCCTTAGCTAGGCATAATAGCAAGGATAGATCTAGGTATTGCCCTAATGATAAGATAGATCATTAAAACTCATTTCATATTCTCTACGTTCAGCAGCGAGTTTTCTTTGAGGCAAGCAAAAGTAATCAAAAGGGCTAAATTTAATGGGACAAAAGTCCCCAAGATCAACTTTAGGAGGTATAGGTTCCTCCTTCGGCCCTTCGTATTGCACAACCAATTCATCGTTATAAGCATTCTTTTGGCAGAACTTTGTGAGCCTATACTCAAGAGAATATCCTAGCTCATTATTTCGAATAGCAAAATCATTATTAAGTTCAGAAATTCTATCAACTACAACATTGGTAGGAACCTTTTTTCTAAGGTTCTCATTAAAAGCAACATAGTCTAGAGATTGAAAACACATTATTTCCTCTTGATCAAATAGGATAATTTCGATGGGAGGACGGCCAGCGTCCACCCTATAATACGCAAAGATTTCTTTGGCCTCTTTTATTATAAATCTGAACTCATGAGCCAAAAAGATAGTAGCGGCACGCTTAACACAAGAATGCTCTATATTAGAAAAATCTAGGAAAATCCTTTGTATGCAAGGGTGCATGTGCATAAATTGCCTTTCGAGTTCAACTACAAGCATGGCAATAGCGTCCGCAAGACTACTAGTTCTATGAAGAATAGAACTGCCCATAGAAGGCAAAGCACCGACACAAGTAAAGAAATCTTGAATAACCCCTTTTCCAATAATATTACCACTACCAATTCGAAATTTTTTGTATGCAAGGTAGGAGGTTCTTCAGCAGGAGCATCAGAATTTTCCATGTTATTACTATTGTCCATATCGACAATAGTTTCCCCAATTTCAGACATAACGGCAGAAAGTGCGAGGAGCAAAAAGGAAGAGGGAGGCAAATGGAAAAGAGAGAGGAATAAAACGGCAAGGGTGAAGTGGGGGAGAGGAAAACGAGAGGCAAATGGCAAATAATGTAATGCAGGAGATAAGGGTTTGTGATGGGTACTTGGTATGTTGACTTTTGCGTAGACTCCCTGGCAACGGCACCAGAAATCCTTCTTGCTACCTCTTGAGCACTGCGTTGGTTTTCCCTTGAAGAGGAAAGGGTCATGCAGCAAAGTAGCGTAAGTATTTCCCTCAGTTTTTGAGAACCAAGGTATCAATCCAGTAGGAGGCCACGCACGAGTCCTCGCACCTACACAAACAAATAAATCCATGCAACCAACGCGATAAGGGGTTGTCAATCCCTACACGGTCACTTACGAGAGTGAGATCTGATGGATATGATAAGATAATATTTTTGGTATAAAAGATGCAAAGTAAAGAAAGTAAAATAAAAACGGCGCTAGAAATAACTTGTTGACGAAAGATTAATATGATGGAAAATAGACCCGGGGGCCATAGGTTTCACTAGTAGCTTCTCTCGAGAGCATAAGTATTTACGGTGGGTGAACAAATTACTGTTGAGCAATTGACAGAATTGAGCATATTTATGAGAATATCTAGGTATGATCATGTATATAGGCATCACGTCCGAGACAAGTAGACCGACTCCTGCCTGCATCTACTACTATTACTCCACACATCGACCGCTATCCAGCATGCATCTAGAGTATTAAGTTCATAAGAATAGAGTAACGCTTTAAGAAAGATGACATGATGTAGAGGTATAAACTCATGCAATATGATATAAACCCCATCTTGTTATCCTTGATGGCAACAATACAATACGTGCCTTGCTGCCCCTACTGTCACTGGGAAAGTACATCGCAAGATTGAACCCAAAGCTAAGCACTTCTCCCATTGCAAGAAAGATCAATCTAGTAGGCCAAACCAAACTGATAATTCGAAGAGACTTGCAAAGATAACCAATCATACATAAAAGAATTCAGAGAAGATTCAAATATTGTTCATAGATAAACTTGATCATAAACCCACAATCAATCAGTCTCAACAAACACACCGCAAAAGAAGATTACATCGAATAGATCTCCACAAGAGAGGGGGAGAACATTTTATTGAGATCCAACAAGAGAGAAGAAGCCATCTAGCTAATAACTATGGACCCGAAGGTCTGAAGTAAACTACTCACACTTCATCGGAGAGGCTATGGTGTTGATGTAGAAGCCCTCCGTGATCGATGCCCCTCCGGATCTGATAGTTTGGGGGTACGTAGGTATATATAGGAGGAAGAAGTACGTCGGTGGAGCAACAGGGGGCCCACGAGGGTGGAGGGCGTGCCTGGGGGGGGTAGGCGCGCCCCTACCTCGTGCCCTCCTGGTTGATGTCTTGACGTAGGGTCCAAGTCCTCTGGATCACGTTCGTTCCGAAAATCACGTTCCCGAAGGTTTCATTCCGTTTGGACTCCGTTTGATATTCTTTTTCTGCGAAACTCTAAAATAGGCAAAAAACAGCAATTCTGGGCTGGGCCTCCGGTTAATAGGTTAGTCCCAAAAATAATATAAAAGTGTATAATAAAGCCCAATAATGTCCAAAACAGAATATAATATAGCGTGGAGCAATCAAAAATTATAGATACGTTCGAGATGTATCAATCCCCAAGCCGCTCGGGCCTGACCCAGTGGCATGTATCTCCCATGCATTTACTTAAGCCTGCTGCTTTCATGTTTAACCTACCTATGATTACTACTTGCTTGATCGCCACCCATCACAGGGACCGCGCGGCGGCCGTCTTTCTTCATGACCCTTCACGTGAGTAAGTTAAGCACGTCGTCTGTTCTCAGGCTCGTCCCCGCAGCGTCGATAAGTCCAACGGCTGAGCTCTGTCTAGCGGGCTGGCCCCGTGTTCGTCACCTCCTAGGGCCGTTGGTGCTTGGCTTTCTCACGCGATAACCTCAGGAGATTCGTTTGGCGCAGGTTGTCTGACCACCTTGCAGGACCAGCACAGCAAACAAGAACCAAGACTAGGCGCAACCCGCCTTGAGGTAGGGCCTTGTGAGTCCCGTGCTGGCTCACGAGTGCCCAGATACACCTCGTCTAGCCCTGCCGCGCAAGCCACGTGTCAGGGCGGGGCTGTACACGCCCCGGGGGCTCTGCGCAGAGGGAGCCCCCCCCCCCCACGCACAAGTGGAAGCACCATGCTCCGCACTGGCCGTCGACACTGCCGAGGAGCGGCTATGCCGTGCACAAGCGGAAGAACTATGCTCCGCGCTGGTGATAAACAACTGAGGGCGGCTTCACGGTCGTACTAACCTCAGGGAGCCCCAGAGCTCAGCATCCGGCCTCACCGCAACGCCTCCCCTCGGGAGAGCCACGCGAGGGGGCTGGGCACGGGGGCTGTGCTCGGGTCACGCCCAAGCGTATGCCACCCAATCAGGTCTCCCGGGCCTGGGGGCTGCGCTCGGGTCACGCCCAAACGCACGCCACCGAACCAGGTCTCCCGGACCTGGTCGTCGCACGCCCCTCCCGAACCAAGCCTCGGTGATGGCAAAGGTATAGAGATTGTTTGCACGTCAAGGGGGACTCCTGAGCATCACGACTCAGGAGCCTAACTGGTCACGTAGCCCCTCACTCCTTGGTCCGTCCTGGTCTCCGGTCAGCCCAACGGCGGTTGAGGTATGCGCGGGGTCGGGCTCTGCCGACGTAGAATATTAACCTATCCTCGCGTACTCTCCCTATAAGTTGTTTGCGCGTCAAGGGGGACTCTTGAGCATCGCGACTTAGGAGCCTAACTGGTCATGTAGCCCCTCACTCCTTGGTCCGTCCTGGTCTCCGGTCGGCCCAACGGCGGTTGAGGTATGCGCGGGGCCGGGCTCTGCCGACGCAGAACACAAACCAAATAGGAAGAAAATCGCAAAATCTCGAAGCAAAAATTACAAGACACATTGTCCTCACAATATCAGATGAAAGTTTTAACACCTCCACGAGGCATGATGCGTATTGCAGGAATGAAACAGGAAAGGAGCCGTAGGTCACCTCTAGACACCGCCATCGCCTGCAGAAGGTGCTCCTCCCTTGCTCACCCCAGGACACCGCCAGCTGTAGGATCGGTGGCATCGCCGGTCGAGGTTGCGAGGACGAAGCCGCGGAACTTCTTCAGCAGGGCCTCCACCTGACCTTTCACGGCTGCGACGGCGGCCGCACAATGCTCATCAGCTACATGCTCCAGCAGCTCGTCGAGACGAGCATTGGGGTCACGAAGGTACAGATGGCTGAAGACACGCGTCAGCGCAGCTGAAGAAAGGAAACGAGCCTCTGCCTCAGCCATGGGACCGATGCCCTCCACGACTTCCTCAAGCGCCTTCACCAAGTGGGGAAGCAGCTGAGCAGGGCCATCCTCGTCGGTGGTCAGCGGCTTCTCCAGGCCCTTCTCATACAGTGACTTCAGTGCCACGCTGGACCTCTTCTCAAGAAGCGAGAAGGCCACGCAGTCTTCGGCCAGGACCTTCGCCATGGCGTCGAGCTTGGCCTCCCTCGCCTTCGCCTTCTGCTCCAGCTCCTCCAGTCGGCTGCGCTCCGCGGCCTGCGCCTTCGTCAGCTCCCCCAGTTCGGCATCACGGCCCTTGATGACGTCCTCCCAAGCCTTCATCTCCTCCTCCTTCGCTTTACGGTCACGTACTTCTTTTGCGCGTTCGTCGCGCAGGCTCTTCAGCTCACCCTCTAGCTTTCGGCAGCGGTCGCGGGCGGCCTCGGCGTCCTCCAGCGCCCCCCACGATCACAGGTAATGATGGTTTTCCTTGCATGTTGCAGGGGCTTGTCAAGTCGGGCAGTTGCCGAGGCAGCGTGGGGAAGCGGAGACGCCCACGTCCAATCAACCACCACACGTCAATCGAGGCCGCAGGCTTTTGGGGCCCGCGGCGCTCCGCGCTTGACCTTTGGCTTCGCCTCGAAGCCCAGCCCGAGCGCGCCTTGGGCCCGGGGGCTACTGTCGGCATTCTGGGAACGGGGGTCCCCAGACTTGCCTGCCTGCGGCCCACGGCGTGGCTGAGCTAGCAGGCCCGTACGACCCATCTTCATAGACAAGGCATTCAAGACCCTCGCGAGGCGGGCGACGCAAGACCTCCTCAGGAGCGGCCTCGCCAGGCAGGCTCACGAGGGGCGGAGAGATCAAAGCAGGGCAAACCTCGCGAGGTCCTCGTGATATGAGCCATGACGACCGAGACCAGGCGGGCGCCAGACGGGCGCTAGTGCGCGCAGTGTCCTGTTTTCCTCTTTGGTGCTAAGGAGGCAAGCGCAGGCGTAGAGTACCGAGGCGTCAAGCAAAGGTTTCCATATCGGTGCAACGAGACCAAGACCAGCGGGACGGCAAGATGGAGGTCACCATGGAGCCCAAGACGGCGTCACCACCAGAGCCCTTTTGCAGGCGAAGACCGCTTTTGTCAGGATAAGCTGTACTAGCTGTCCCCTTTCAAATTGGCCGTTGTTGGCTCCCTTCCCGCTCAATATTTTGGGGAGAGGACCAGGGCCTATATAAGTAGAACTAGCCACCACAGTAGGACACGAAGAAACGAGATCGATTCGATCTTCATCCTCTCACCCACAAGCTCACAGAGCACAAGAACACCTCAACCTCAGGAGGTTGTTCTTCCCCTTGTACTGTTCATCATCTGCCCTAGAGGCAATCCACCACCACCACACGGGAGTAGGGTATTACACCACAACGGTGGCCCGAACCAGTATAAATCTTGTGTCTTTGTCTTGTGAGTTCGTCGAGTTCGTCCATGAGATCTTAGAAGCTAGGGCGTGGATCGGTAGGGAGGAGATCTTCGCGCGCACCCCAGTGTTCGAACCTTGAGGGTTTTGCCGGAACCCGTGATCCGACACCATCTTCTCCTGTACCAGCGACTAATGGCGCCGCGCAAGGTCAAGCCCTCCGCATCGCCGGCTTGGTACGAACCTGCTCTCGACGCGCCCAATGTCTCAGAGAAGAACCTCGCCGCCACGTGCTTGCTGACGGCGGGGGAGAGCAACGAGAGGGGGAAGACGGAGCTTCGGGCCGCCTCCGACGTGCCGGTGCCCGAGGGGAGCACGTTCTTCTCCCCTTCTGCACGAGCAGTATCGCCGCCGGGTTGGTTCCTCCCTTCTCTGACTTCTTCTATGAGGTCCTCGGCCATTACAGGCTGCAGGTGCTGCATCTTCATCCCAATTCCGTCCTTCTCCTGTCCATCTTCGCCTACTATTGCGAAGCGTATCTGGGCGTGATGCCGGCCGTGGCTCTGCTGCGCCACTTCTTCTTCCTCCGCGTCAGCGAGGGCCATATCTCCGGGTGCACCAACTTCATTGCGGCCGGCAAGGCCAACTCGATCTCGAACACCGGGAAGAAGGTCGACAACCTCAGGGCCAAATGGGTCATGAAGGGTGCCAAGTGCGTCCACCCGCGCTTGGCGCTGCCGACGGAGATGCCCCAGTCTGACAAGGGGTGGTCTAGTGCAGAGCTTACTGACGAGCGGGCGTCGTCGGTGTTGGAGCAGATGAAGGCCGACCTAAGGCCGGGCAACGCGAGGGTAGCCAAAGTGACAGGGGCCAAGCTCCTGAGGGAATTCTTGACGCTGCGCATTGCTCCTCTTCAGGCGCGCACGCGCCCCTTGTGGAGGCTTGGGGATGAAGAAGACAAGATTCGCCTGAGCCCAAAGGCCTTGCCCGACTACGAGTTGTCTGCAGTTTTGCGCCTCTTGGTCGGGGACAACCAAGAGTACCCTCCGAGCGCCTTTGTTCCTCTGTTCCGCCGCACGGACTGGGATGAGGTCCTGGCCGCCAGGCCTACCTTCAACGGGCGCGGGCTGGTGCCGCCGGCGCCTACTGGGGCCCCTGCGGCGCCGAAGCCGGTGGAGCTGTCTTCTGACGAGTCCCGTGGGAAGGAAGAAGAAGAGGTGGACTCGGAGGCGACCCCCGAGGAGATGGGGAAAACTTCCGCCTTGAGCAAAGCTGACATCCTCCGTGCCCTGCCAGACGATGCCGAGACCGTCGCCATCCAGGAGGAGGGGGAGCTGCCCGTCATCCCAACAAAGGGCAGATCATCGTTGGTCTCCCGAGACGCTGCCCCCGCCTTGACGCCTCCTGGAGCTGCCTCCGGCCCTTCTGCTGCGCCGTCTTCTGCTCCCGGAGCCCGTGTGCCCACTCCTCAGGCCCTGAAGCTTTCGGGTTTTAGGCTCCCCAAGCGGAAGTTGGACTATGTCGCGGTGGATCAGTAAGTGCTTCGAGCTTCGTCTCGTTCCTGCTTGTACTTGCTATTTTCTGACATTCACCCGTGGTTGATTAGGCCGATGCCTTCGGCGAAGAAAAGGAAGGAGGATACAGCGGCCGCGCCCCCTCTGTGGAGAAAGGAGGCGGCAGCACTCGCACCTCCCCAGCCCGGTCGCCCTAGCGAGGCCAAGAGGAGCATCGTCAGGAGGAGTCATCCTCCGTCGCACCGCTGGCTCCGGAAGTGCTGGTTCCTGGCTCGGCTGATGAGGTCCCAAAGGCTCAGGAGCCCTTGATATCCCAGGCTCTGGTGACAACGCCGCCCCTCCTCCTGTTGCGCCTCTGGCCCCAGGTTCTTCCGCTTCCTCTGCCGCCTTGGAGCGCGTCCTTTCGGGGATGGCCCAGCTGCGGGAAGATCTCCTGGGCGCGGACCCGCGCCTGGTGGCCGGGCGCCTAGAGCTAGCCTCTGGCTGGATTCACTTTGACTTGGCGGTTCGAGCATCGCTGAGCTAGGCCGCGGCGGCCTCCGAGAAGGAGAAGCAAGCCGCCGCCAAAGCTGCGGCCGATCGAGAGGCAGCGCTGAAGGACGCCGAGGCCACCCGCGACCGCTGCCGAGAGCTAGAGGACGAGCTGAAGAGCCTGCGCGACCAGTGCGCAGAAGAAGCACGTGGCCGCCAGGCGAAGGAGGAGGAGATGAGGGCCCGGGAGGACGCCATCAAGGGCCGCGATGCCAAGCTGGGAGAGCTGGGGAAGGCGCAGGTCATGGAGTGCAGCCGGCTGGAGGAGTTGGAGCGGAAGGCGAAGGCGAAGGAGGCCGATCTTGACGCCAAGGCGAAAGTCCTGGCTGAAGACCGCGTGGCCTTCTCGCTTCTTGAGGAGAGGTCCAGCGTGGCGCTAAAGTCACTGTACGAGAAGGGCTTGGAGAAGCCGCTGACCACCGATGAGGATGGCCCTGCTCAGCTGCTTCCCCACTTGGTGAAGGCGCTTGAGGAAGTAGTGGAGGGCATCGGTTCCATGGCTGAGGCCGAGGCTCGTGTCCTTTCTTCAGCTGCACTGACGCGTGTCTTCAGCCATCTGTACCTTTGCGACCCCAGTGCTCGTCTTGACGAGCTGCTAGAGCCTGTAGCTGATGAACACTGCACGGCTGCCGCCGCAGCCGTGAAAGGTCAAGTGGAGGCCCTGCTGAAGAAGTTTCGCGGCTTCGTCCTCGCGCCCTCGACCGGCGATGCCACCGATCCTGTGGCTCCATCTGGCGGTGCAGGTGAGGGCGCCGCTACCGATGGAGGAGCACCTTCTGCGGGTGATGGCGGTGTCCAGGAGTGACTTGCTTGCGGCTGCTTCCCTCTTTTATCCCTGCAACATGTATCATGCCTCGTGGAGGCGTTTAAACTCGTGCTTGGTATTTGCGAGAACGATATGGCTTGTAATATTTGCTTTGAGATTTTGCGATTTTCTTCCTATTTGCTTTGTGTTATGCGTCGGCAGAGCCCGGCCCCGCGCATACCTCAACCACCGTTGGGCCGACCGGAGACCAGGACGGACCAAGGAGTGAGAGGCTACGTGACCAGTTAGGCTCCTGAGTCACGATGCTCAGGAGTCCCCCTTGACGCGCAAATGGCTTATAGGAAGAATATGCGAGGATAGGTTGATGTTCTACGTCGGCAGAGCCCGGCTCCGCGCATACCTCAACCGCCGTTGGGCCGACCGGAGACCAGGAAGGACCAAGGAGTGAGGGGCTACGTGACCAGTTAGGCTCCTGAGTCGCGATGCTCAGGAGTCCCCCTTGACGTGCAAACAATCTCCATACCTGCCCTCGCCGAGGCTCGGTTCGGGATGGGCGCACGACGACCAGGTCCGAGGGACCTGGCTTGCGCAGCGTGCGCTTGGGCGTGACCCGAGCGCAGCCCCCGTGCCCAGCCCCCTCGCGCGACTCTCCCGAGGGGAGGCGTTGCGGTGAGGCCGGACACTGAGCTCTGGGCTCCCTGAGGTTGGTACGGCCGTGAGGCTGCCCTTAGTTGTTTATCACCAGTGCGGAGCGTAGTGCTTCCGCTTGTGCACGGGCATAGCCGCTCCTCGGCAGTGTCGATGGCCAGCGCGAAGCATGGTGCTTCCACTTGGGCGTGGGAGGAGGGCTCCCTACTGCGGAGAGCCCCCGGGGCGTGTATAGCCCCGCCCTAACACGTGGCTTGCACGGCAGGGCTAGAAGAGGTGTATCTGGGCACTCGTGAGCCAGCGCGGGACTCACGAGGCCCTACCTCAAGGCGGGTTGCACCTGGTCTTGGTTCTTATTTGCTGTGCTAGTCCTGCGAGGTGGTCAGACAACCTGCGCCGAACGAATCTCCTAAGGTTATCGCGTGAGGGGGCCAAGCGCCAACGGCCCCAGGAGGTGACGTGAACGGGGCGGCCCGCCAGACAGAGCTCAGCCGTTGGATTTATCGACGCTGCAGGGACGGGCCCGAGCACAGACGTCGTGCCTAGCCTACTCACGTGAAGGATCCCCAAGAAAGACGGCCAGTGTGCGGCTCCCATGATGGGTGACAATCAAGCAGGTAATAATCATAGATAGGTTAGGCATGGGAATCATACTGGCTTAGGTAAATGCAGGGAAGATACCTGCCACCGGGTCCGGCCCGAGCGGCTTGCGGATGATGCAGCCCGAGGGGCTCCCCCAGCAAGGTAAGCTAAAGACATAAGAGAAAGGGGTACATGCCACAGGGACGGACCCACGCGGCCTGGGAATGATGCAGCCCGAGAGGCGCTCCCAGCTAAATAAACTTGGAAAATGTCACCTGGTTCTGTCGATGAAGGTTTGTCGGGGCAGCTGAAGGTACACGGCGAAGGAGTTGCTCCTCACGAGCCACCGGGGCCCTGAGCCTCAGGAGGCTCTGGGGGTCCAGGTGGTTCCCTGAGGATCGTCTCCATCTCCGTCAGGACGGCGTGATGCCTGGCCTCCTGAGCTGCCAGGACACGCCGCAAGTTGCGCTGATAGGCGGACGACACGCTTGGCAGGCCAAAAGGCTTGCGAACGTAGCTGTGCGGTGGACCCTCATAGTGGCCCACGCGCGAAGGCCAGAAGGGATCCTGAGATGCGGCCCTGTTGAGCCCTGGGACGTCATCCTCGCCTGGATGGGGAGCTGCGCCTGGTGAGCGGCGGTCGCCGCGCATGGCCCTTGCATGTTGCAGTTCCTGAGTGGTCCTGGTGATGAACTCCTGAGCGGTGGGCGCTCCTCGCCCTGTGTTCTACTGAGGGAAACGTGCCGTGAAGCACGCCTCCAAGTGGTGCCCGAGCGCCTCCCTCATGATATTGGCAAGGTCTGAGGCCCTCTAGAAGAGAGCCCCCGAGCCCTGCCCGAGGAGGGCACCTGGCGTGCCTTCCTATGCGATGGAGGGAGACGCCCCTGGCGCAGGCGCTGATCCTGACGAGGTTCTAGTTGCGACGCCACCCTCATAAGGTCCTGCACGGCGCAACTGCTTCTTCTTTTTGGGGGTGGCCTCAGGAGGGCTCTCGCCCTTGCTGTCGGGGTCGTGATTGCTGCAGCTTGAAAGGCACGCTCAAGGGAGTACACCGCATCTCTTTCTTCGCATGGGACCGTGATGATTCCACCGCTTCCCGGCATCTTGAGGACATTGTAGCCGTGATGGGTCACCGCCATGAACTTGGCCAGGGCTGGATACCCGAGGATGGCATTGTACGGCAGACGGATGTGCGCGACGTCGAAGACGATAAGCTCGGTGCGGTAGTTCTTGCGTTCTCCGAAGGTAACGGGAAGGCGGACCTGCCCGATCGGGGTAGTGGAGCCGTCGGTCACTCATGAGAAAGGCTTGGTGGGCTGAAGCTGATCATACGGCACTTGGAGGTTGTCGAACATGTCGACGGACAGGACGTTGAGCCCAGCGCCGCCGTCGATGAGGGTCTTGGTAACTTGCACGTTGCTGATGACTGGGGAGCAAAGCATCGGGAGGGCGCCTGCGGTAGCCGCGCACTTGAGCTGATCGGCCGAACTGAAGGTGATGGCGCACTTGGACCACGTGAGCGGGCGTGTGGCCTCAAGCTTGGGGAGGACTGCATTCACTTCACGAGCAAACTGTTTGAAGATACGCTGCGAGGCTGGGGCCTGAGCTCCGCCCAAGATGCAGGTGATAGCACATGGCTCCTCGAAGCCCCCAGCCCCCTCGTCTTGATGATGGTCGTCATTCCTTCTTGGCGGCGGCGGTAGCGGAGGAATTCCGGCGTTGCCTTGAGGACGATCCCCACGAAGCTGATCCCTCCAGGCGCCCTCGCGGGGCTGATCCAGCCAGCGGTCCTCACGAGGCCGGTCGCGCCACTCTTGGCGCGGGCCACGGTCGTCCCAGCGTCCGCCACCGCGTCCTCCTCCTCGGCCGGAGCCCAGGTCGTTGCGCTCGGGGCGTCGACCGAAGCGTCCTTCTCGAATGGCTCTGAGCTCTTGACAGACGCTGGTGTTGTGGGTATGCAGGTTATGGAAGGCGCAGAACGGTCGGCTGCTCTTGGATGACTCTGGCTGGTCTCTGCCGCGCTTGGTGTCCGGTTCCGCCGCGAGCACGGCTGCTCCCTTGCGCTTCACGTCCTTCGCCTTGGCTTTCTTCTCCTCCGGGTCTGCAGCCGGGCGCTCAAGGAGGGAGAGGCGTCCTTCCTCAGCTCTTGCGCACGTGGTCGCCAGGTTGAACACCTCCAGGTATGTGCACAGCTCCTCGTGGATAGCGAGCTCCTCCTTCATCTTGATGTCATGGACGCCATCAGAGAATGCGGAGATGATGGCCTCGTCCGTCACCTTGGGGATCTTGAGACGAACGTTGTTGAAGCGCTGGATGTACTTCTGGAGGGTCTCTCCTGGTTCTTGCTTGACGCGACGTAGGTCACCCGCTGCCGGGGGGCGGTCGCGAGTGCCCTGGAAGTTGGCGACGAAGCGGTTGCGCATCTCGTCCCAGGAGGAGATCGAGGCCGGAGGCAGGTTCAGGAGCCACGAACGAGCACCGTCTTTGAGAACCATAGGGAACCAGTTCGCCATGACTTTCTCGTCGCCGTTGGCCACCCCGATGCTCAGCTCGTAGAGCTGCAGGAACTCCGCGGGGTCGGGGGTGCCGTTGTAGCGAGGAGGCAGATCTGGCTTGAACTTGCCCGGCCAGGCGACGCGACGCAGCTCGGGGGTGAAGGCACGGCAGCCGGCTGTGGTCACCGGGGCCCTTCTTGGAGGTGGAGCTTGGTCTTGACGCCCGCGCGCCGCTACGGCGAGCGGCGCGGGGCCTTGCCGCGGCAAACGATCCTGGCGCGGCGGTGCGAGGAGTGGCGAAGCATTCTCTTGCGGTCGAGGGACTTCTTGATAGCTTCTTTCTTCACGCGCGGGCGCCGGACGCGGTGGGTCGCGCCGTGGAGCCGCACGCCTTGGTGCCAGGGCGCCGTCTTGGTGCAGAGGTGGTGGAGGCGCTCCGTGAGCTACGTCTCCCGTAGCTGGCGGAGAGCGAGGCAGAGAGAGGGACGGAGGGGAACCCCCTGCGGCGTGGACAAGCTCAGCGATGCGGTCGAGCCAGTCCTCGTAGAGGTCGTCGACCGGGCGGTAGCGCAGGAGCTCGTGCGCCATGAGGAGCGCGGCCCATGCGTCCATGGGAGCGCGACGAGCATGGGACGATGAACCAGCGGGAGTCGGTGATGAAGTGGCGGTGTGGCCGTCCCGCCGCACCGAGGGGTGCAGCAAGGACACTTGCTGCTCGTTTCCCGCCGCGCCGGTGGCGGCGTTGGCAGCAGGCGACGGAAAGAGACGGGGTGGCCCGCAGACAGGGGCCGTCTGAGCAACGCGGGTGGCGAGGGCAGCCTGGCGCTCGGCGCGGGCGCGGCGTGCATCCGCCATGGAGACGACGAAGCGACGTGGCGCGGAGCGACGGAAGGGAAGCTTCGGCGCACCCCTACCTGGTGCGCCAAATGTCGGATCACGGGTTCCGGCAAAACCCTTGAGGTTCGAACTCTGGGGTGCGCCCGTAGTTCTTTCGCCCCTACCGATCCACGCCCTAGCTTGCTAAGATCTCGGAGACGATCTCAACGAACTCACCACACAAGAGACACAAGATTTATACTGGTTCGGGCCACCGTTGTGGTGTAATACCCCACTCCAGTGTGGTGGTGGTGGATTGCCTCTTGGGCTGATGATGAACAGTACAAGGGGAAGAATAGCCTCCTGAGGTTGAGGTGTTCTTGTGCTTGGTGTGTGGCTAAGGATCAGGTGAGATGCCTCTGAATGAGTTCTCCCCTACGGTGGTGGCTAGATCTACTTATATAGGCCCTGGTCCTCTTCCCAAATATTGAGCGGGAAGGGAGCCAACAATGGCCAATTTGAAAGGGGACGGCTAGTACAGCTTATCCTGACAAAAGCGGTCTTTGCCTGCAAAAGGCTCTGGTGGTGACGCCGCCTTGGGCTCCGTGGTGACCTCCGTCTTGCCGTCCTGCTGGTCTTGGTCTCGTTGCACTGATATGGAAACCTTTGCCTGATGCCTCGGTACTTCGCGCCTGCGCTTGCCTCCTTAGCCCCAAAGAGGAAACAAGGACGCTGCGCGCGCTGGCGCCCGCCTGATCTTGATAGTCATGGCTCACGTCACGAGAACCTCGCGAGGTTTGCCTTGCCTTGATCTCTCCGCCCCTCGCGAGCCAAGCTGGTAAGGCCGCTCCTGAGGAGGTCTTGTGTCGTCCGCCTCGCGAGGCTTGGCCCCTTGCGAGGGTCTTGAATTCCTTGTTGATGAAGATGGGCCGTACAGGCCTGCTAGCACAGCCACGCCGTGGGCCGCAGGCAGGCAAGTCTGGGGACCCCCGTTCCCAGAACACCGACACTATGCATTAGGTATATTTGATCACCTTACCCTTCGGCATTGCCTAGACAAATTGCTATGTACTGGACACACTTATGTACCAAGGCAATAACATGCTTGTGATGTAACCTTATTGGATTGTAGTGATCCATTTTGAGCTATCACCTTAAATTTTCTTCGCGATGGTTAATACATTGTTTATGCCCTTGGACAATAAGTTGAGCCAGGCACTGCAAGCGAAGGCACTTTTCCTAACTAGTATATAGTAGTACCAGAAAAAACCTGAATAAAAGAAGATACATCATGCATGACAGGCTTGCTTTGACATAATAAATGATACGTACATTCAATGAATGGATTAAAACAATGCTAGTGTTATTGTGAACATCCTTTAAAGATAGATCAATTTGATTTGGTTAAATTATTTATGAGAGGGTCTGCACAAAGTATACCATAGTTCAGGCACAAATATGATTATCAATGCAAATATAAAATAGTTTCAGGCAGTATGAGAATCAGAATAATCAAAACTCTGAACCACATGATCATGACGTTGCATTATTAGTTATGACAAACCTGTAATGGTTAACCTAAAATGGAATTTCCTAAATGTTGAACACTAGATTTCATAATTTTAATCATTATATGCTTACTTAGGCGTGAATGCAAGCCTTTTCTAGGTTTGGCCTAGGTAAACACACCAACACCACCCAGAAGTGCCCGCAAAAGATAAAGTAGCTCTTGTTGAATTAAACTAGAATGTTGTAGTGACATTAGTAGAAGTATTTTATTTAATATAAACCTGAAGAACAGATGCAGTAGCAAATTCTTTTTCTTTTAGCCATCCATCGGGGAGCTCAAATGCCAGAGCAACGTCTGTGTTCTATATTTCGAGAAGAAACCAAAGTAAGAACAGATTGACATGATGAAAGATATCACATAAATGACGTGATGAGTTACTCTACATTAGAAAGCCTACCAATGAATTTGCTGCCCGTCTATATTCCTCACCAACATAAGACATATTTTGGGTTTACTATTCCAGTTGCAGTAGGAAAGTCAGATAGGAGAGGTTCAACAATGGATACCAGTTCGTCATGGTCAACACCAGACGCAGCTAGAACAATTCGCGGGGAAGTGTGTAGTTTAACTAACAAACATGCAACAGAAATTCAGATAGCATGTTAACACGAATACCCACACAAGTATATCTACGAGTAGTAACATAGTTTTGAAGGATGAGTCTAACAGCTAGAAAATCTTACAGAACATCCATAGTGCATCTTAAATCAGTGCTTTCCAATTCGAAGTAGAAGGCAGAAACGTTCAGACAACGATTGCTACTTGCAGAATGGCTCCACTACACCCTCACGCACCCAATACGTGATGTTAGTACCATACCAACCGGGATGCAACCATGAGCTGTGTCTGTTGGGACCGGACGTATCATGGCGTTCGGAGCCACTAGATGTAGCGAACCCCTACCGCTTAGAATAAGCGGGTGGCTATCTGAAACAACAATCAACAACTCAAAGAAAATGATATGCCACATTGAACGCGGTGTGTTGGCTCCTCATGTTCGATGTCGAGTCCGCTGGGCTGCGCGCCGCCCGCTGCATCACTCTCCTCCGAGTGTCTTATACAGCATGACCGCTGCCCCGACGCCATCGACTATCCCCCACCGCCAAGGAAGCCAGCTCACCTCCGGAGTTGTTGGTGTACCCAGCCCCGAACTTGCCTCCCTTGGCAGCACCGGTCCAAACCATTTTTAAAGTGAGGGCAATGTGAAACAATTTTTTTATACTAAACATTTATACAGATTTTAAACTAATTGAACCATGTGATTTTTTATATAATTATTTATTACTTAGTAATTGTACTTAGCTGCATAACCATGTTTGTAAACAACATTTACATATGTCTTGTTATACAGTTTTAATATATATTATTGAAAAAAACTTTAGCAGAATTTAAATAGTAACAAAAATTCTCTTTCTAGTTAATTTTTTCAATTGAATTAAGTTTTAAATATTGCATAAATAATATAGTACATACACATATATTTTTCATATCTATGCATATGTGTTCATATATTTTAATATTATTGAATATCATGGTAGAGAATTTCTAAATCATAAGTGGTTTCTAGCATACATTAGGCAACCGTATTCATAGATTTTTTAGGGCATGGCAAATATGACTTGCAAGTTGGGTACAGTAACATAAAATGTGTATGCTTTGTATTTGTATTTAAATTAGCATCATTATTATAATCATCGAAGAACATAAAATGTTGTCGATTCTACGCTTGCATATGATTCCATTATGTGACTTGCTCATCTATATTCACTTGGTTTGATTTGGCGCGTATGAGGTCTCATATCCATTTCTCAAATGAAAAAGTGTGCATTGGTTTAAACATGAAAATCTAGTTATGATAAATTTCATTATGATACTGAGACGATCATCATAAAGAGAGATTAACTATAAAATTAAACTCAACTTCACTAGTAGGATTGATTTGTCCCCACGTGGTATACACTAATAGTATGTATTGTGAACTTGTGCCCCTGCAAATTGAGACTCTCTTTTATGTATTCAATAATCTTTTGGGTGTAATATATAATTGTATAGTGTGGTTACTAGTATATCATGAATGTGGCAAATTAGCTAGGCTATGATTAAGGTGATCTTTTTTTCTTTTTGCGGGTGATATGATTGAGGTGATCAAAAGTACAATTTTTTCAGATTTTAGAAAACCAAAAGTATCGTGTTTCAGTACTTTCACAAAAGTAAAAAAACAGAAGAGCTTCACTGTCACGTGTCCCCTAGACAACACAAACTCGATGTAACAAATCAGCAATGGCGGCAGACCGGCGAGATGGGAACGTATAGCATTTTTTTTTTTGAGAAACAAGAGCTTTATGATTTAAGTAGCGGGAGTACAGTATTTAGCCCAAAGATGTGCTAATTCGTTCGCCTCTCTCGGAATGAAAGTTAAGCGAAACTCCTCAAAATTCCCGCAAAGCTCTTGAATTTCTTTCATTGTGGTCGCAATCTCCGAACGATCAATGTCTGGAGAATTCCACAACTTTACCAAACTCTGGGCATCAGTTTCAACTATCACCTTTCTGTAACCAAGATCCAATGCAAGCTGGGTGCCATCTCGAATTGCAAATGATTCCATTGCCATAGCAGAGAGACCATGCGCATACCATATTGCCTGAGCTCGTACTAGTTCTCCATCATGGTCCCGGACGCATAAACCAGTGCCTCCTTGATGTGTATCAATATCAAATGTTGCGTCAACGTTTATTTTCAGGTAAGACTGGTCTGGTGGCTTCCATTTGTGTTTCTCTTTTGGAATTACTGTCAACTGCTGCTTTCCAGTCTCGGTTAGTTCATAAGCGACATCAGTAGCCCATTTCACCGACTGCATCAGTGATCTTGAGCTCTCTCCGTGCATACGTGCATTTCTCTCCGTCCATGCGGCCCATGCACCGCAAAGAATAACACATGCTTCAGTTTTCTGTACTTTGATTCCCTCCACCAAATCCATAGCCCATGTTTCAGGATGTAGCTCTGGTACTTTGATGGACATATTGTTCTTTATTTCCAGCCAGAATAGCTTAGTCCATGTGCACTCAAAGAGGGCGTGCCTAATACTCTCTTCTTGCCCGCATGCTTGACAGAAACCAATGTGTTCAATATGCCTAGAACGTAAGACAACTCGTGAAGGGACAAAACCCTTGATCACTCACCACCAGAAGTTTCTAATGTTCTGTGACGCCCCCGATTCAATCGTAGACTAATCATACACGCAAATGTGTACGATTAAGATTAGAGACTCACGGGAAGATATCACAACACAACTCTAAAAGTAAAATAAGTCATAGAAGCATCATAATACAAGCCAGGGGCCTCGAGGGCTCGAATACAAGTGCTCGATCATAGACGAGTCAGCGGAAGCAACAATATCTGAGTACAGACATAGGTTAAACAAGTTTGCCTTAAGAAGGCTAGCACAACACGCTCCGGTCGTTGTCTGCCTAGTTAACTAACAGTTTTAGTTAGACTAATTAAGTAGTTAACAGATTAATTAATAAGATTAACTAGATTAATTAATTAATTATTTATTTATTTCAATTATTGTTTTGTTTTTGTTTGTTTGTTTGTTGTTTTTTTGTTCTAAGGGGCGCGGGCCCCGTTCGTCATAGTCACACGGGAGGTTAACGGGCGCTGGGCACGTGGGTTTCGGGCGCTGCAGGCGTGGGGCATCTCCCGAACGGCCAGTCGTGCGAGGCTGGCACCGGACGCGGGCGCACGGCTGGGAGGCGGCGTGTGGCCAGTCGGGCGGGGCCGGCGGCAAGGAGGCGACGGCGAGCAGCGGTGGAGGCAGGGCGGCACGGCAGTAGCGGGAGGCGGCGACGAGCGCAGTGGGACAGTGAGTCCAGGGGCTTCGTCGGGCGCGCAGAAGGCACCGGCGGCCATGGCCTAGGAGTACGAGGAGGCAGCGGGGCGGGGGTAGGCTTGGCCTGCGGAGGGCACGGGCCAGCGCGGCGGAGCGTGGGGGCCCGGGGAAGAAGCAGCAGCGACAGCAGGCGGGCAGGCTAGTGAGGCGCGAGAGCTCAGGTAGTACGGGCGGCACGAGCAGGCAGAGGCGGGCGGGCGAGGAGGCCCAGTGGGCTGCGGGGCGGGCGCACGAGCGTGTCGAGCGACCGGAGCATTGGTCGGGGTCACGACGACGCGTGGTCACAGCTAACGGCGTGCGAGTGCTCGGTGTGAATATGGGAACAGGGGAAGGAGAGGTCGGGGTTTGGCCTCACCGTACGGTGTAGAGGAGTGGCAGCGGCTCGAGGAGGAAGACGGGGACGACTGCGAGGTCGAGGTGGTTGCGCAGCAGGGGGCGGCGTCCGACGAGGAGGGGGTGAGGACGAGCGGCAAAGACGAGGAGGCGGCACCAACGGCAGCACGGTGGCGGGGCGGCTCTGACGGGGGTTCCGGGCGGCCACGGATGGGGCGCGCGCCGAGCTCAGGGAAGACGGCGCGGTGCACGAGGGAGAGGAAGGAGGCCTGGAGGTGCGGCGGGGCGGCGTCAGGGGCATTTCCCCCGATCTGAATCGGGGGGGACAGAGGGAGGAGAGGGGATCATGTGGGGGGGAAGTGGGGTGACTCGGGGGTTAGGGTTTGGGGTACGATGCCATATAGGCCAGGGGAGGATAGGTGGGCCAGTTGCGCTGGCCAGCTGGGCCGGAGCCCAGTGAAGGGGGGGTTCCCTTTCCCTTTTTTGTTTGTTTTGTTTTGTTTTACCTTTTCTTATTTTTCTTTTCTGTTTTCTTTTAGTTCCTAATTATTTTGGTTTTAATAAAATACCAAAGTGGCACCTAAATTGATGTTACAAATTATGTCACAACCACAAAAAGTTTCATCCCAAAATAATATAGTTTAGTATTTTACAAAATATTAAAAGGCATTTAATTAATGGTTTTAGCTACTGATTTAATTACTTTAGTGCATTTAAACATATTATAAAGACTTGGTTTCTCCGCCAATATATCTTATGAATTATTTGCCACAATAAGAACATTTTAGTTTTGACTTTTGAAACTTTAATTGTTTGACTTGTTTTTGAATTTGGATTTTGAATCGGTTTTGAACTAACGCGAGATTAGCAACAGTAACGGAGGTGACGTGGCATCATTAGCAGAGGTTCACTGTAGATTAATTACTAGGGCGTCACAATTCTCCTCCACTACAAGAAATCTCGTCCCGAGATTTAAGAGGGGGAGTAAGGGGGAAAGATCTGGTTACGAAATTCTAACGAATCCTCTCGGTCTTGGTTGCTCTTCTCGAAGAGGTCGATCCATTACGTTGATGTCTCCATTTCTCCGCTTCATGTCATCATGATGAAGTCGGCATCCTTTCTTCGGGAACTCCATCATACTTACGAAGGAAAAAAAGGTATTCCGGGAGAACAGACCTCTGCAAGGTCGACTATCTGGTCGATAACATCAGGGAAGGTGGTGGAAGTAACTCTCAAATAGAAACTTAAGAAAATATCGAGAGCAAAGTAAGTAGCTATCATGGGAAGTTACGAGCGGGCGGACAATCGTTCAATGCCTGAAACAGGGCGTGAAAGGAGGTTCAAAGCAACGGGAATAAGTAATATGTCTGATACAAGAATTGATGATCTCTCAGAAGGTGGCTCGTGAATTACATACGAGGCCATGCGCGAGGAACAACCTTGGGAACATGGGGGTGTACAGGAGAGTCAGGTTTTGATCCTGGGGAACTGTGGGTTATGGGCCCACCATGTGGGTTAAAAGTAGAAAGGCGTTGATAGCAAGGCACGTCAGAGAAGAGACTGTCAGATATGTCGGCAACAACTTCGGTACAAAGGGCGAGGGACGAAGAGAACCATTTTCCTGCTCGTTGAAACGAGGCGGACCTATAGGCAAAGTTCTCGTCCATCGGTTACCGGAATGCCATCAACAAAAGCAACAGGGTCTTACTGACACGGTTGTACACCAAGGTGTTTTCATAAGCAGAAGAATATTACTGCTTAGATCATATAGATCACCAGAAAGGTTAAACAAAACAATGGAAAGGAAGAGGTGATCATCATATTAAACAGAACAATGGAAAGGAAAATGTGTTTAAACACATATTTCAAGCATATATCCTTCCCAAGGACAAGCAGAGCATGAATCCATGACAGGATATAACGTAGAAAACCCCTTAGGAAAGGGGGAAGAAATTTCATGACATTACCCATACAACAGTTTTTGGATAATTGATAAAGAGAATTTAGCATTGTGCTTCAAATGCTCTTATTGGAAATCGGAGTACCACAGACATGCTTCGGGATAGCATTGACATGGTCTTCAAGCAAAGATCAGACTTTGGATACACAAAGGATCCATCGGGATAAACTTATTAAACAAGGCATTCAATTTCCTCATGGAAAAATGATTAACCTTGTTAAAAAGGAAACTATAACGCTAGGTCCTCTGGTCAGGTGTGCTAGGCATGACATCACCTTACCGGGGCATATAGGGACAAATGTTATAACTATTGAAAATATGTTCCAACCATCATATCTGACCGAGATTCAGATCTGATTGGTGTCATGATACCTTAGACTCAGGCTGCCTGAGAAGAAAGGTGCAACACAAATTGTCGAGGTGACATTGTAAGATTCTCGGGAATTAAACCATGGGAGCGAGTTTTGAAACAAGAGTTCATCATTAAACCAAGGAGAAGATGAGGAGGTGGCTGATGGCATCAACGACAATTCATCAAGATTTCCAACAAGATGGATTTCCACAATTATGTGAATAAGGAGATAACATTTGTCAGATCAAATGGTATAATGATGTATGCTCAAGGAAAACATACACAATTAAACATTGGTTGAAAGGTGCACCTGAAGTATGGGCTTAGGTAGCATGATCATTGTTAGAATGGTGATTTGATAACCAATAGTCTAAGAATGAACTATCGACCATTAACTTCAAAGCAATAGGGTTGCTAGAAGTACAGAATCTAAGCAGCACCGTTCACTTGTTTGTATCCCGGTTTGATTCAAGACTGTGACCAATATATGAAAGGAGATGGCGAGAAGTATTGCTATATCAACAATTCTTAAGAGGTGGAGCAATCCCCACTACATCCTTGACATAAAAGATGGTAACACTTCAAGGTAGAACATAACATAAGTTGGGTAGCAAGGAACTCGAGGTACAACACAGAACAAGAACAAGTTTGTGTTGGAGGGAAGGCCATAATGTTGTCGACGATAACACAATTCATCGAGGGGCAAGGATGGTATTTCTCAACATGAATTCGATTGATATCCTTGAAGAGCTCACAATGTTGATGATGATTACGACAAATTTTGCCAAGAGGTTTCATGAAGATGTAATCGATCAGCGACGACATCAAGCAAAAGCAATGGTGAAGCGAAGGGTTATTGGAACCACAGACACGACACAAACTTGGAATCAAGCTTGATGTTCGAGTTGAAATGATAAGACAAGGAACATCGACGTAAGCTTAGCTCATCATCAAAAATTGTGCTCCGGGAAGAAGGACCAGGTAGCACAGTTATAATTAGCATGATGATGATGTAGCCGATCAGGCTAGGAATGACGTGATGGAGTATTAAACTTCTCAACAACAAAGTACTGGAAGTACTGAATCACAGTGTTGATTTGATTCACAAATCGGTGTTCTCAGTTGACGACAGCCCAGAACCCGTGGAGTGACTATGACGGGGAAAGGTACTACTTCATCAGAAATTCATAAGATGTAGTGTAATGGGTTGATATCCTCGAGATGCTAGGGGGTAATACTCGAAGGTAGATCAAAAATAGAGGTTGGGAAGGCGTACTAATCTGCAGAAGGCAAGTACTTTAATTTGTCCGAGAAATAGAATCAAAGGAGAACAATCATGGTCGGAACCACGGTTGCAAAGGATCAATTCAAAGACACCAAATGATATTTATCAAGGAAATAGTTATTATTACAAGAAGTTTCCATGATAGGATCTACATCATGTCCATGGGCATGAACACAAAGTTCAAGGTCGACTCCCACTTCTCTAATGCATAACCTTTCATTCACTTCTCGCCTTCGACGAAGTTGTAGTGTTGAAGTTTTATCTGACATATCACCAGAAGAGTATGACTCATTAAAACTCTCGGGTGCATACGGTTAGGGAAGGTATAGGTTCAACCCATAGGGGCAGCTTAGGAACATATACCACAAACTTCAAGAGCAAATACCTCCAGCTCGAAAGCAGAGCATGGTTGGCCAAATCAGAGAACGGGATTTACCAATGGTATTATGTATCCTGAAAAGAACTTCCAAAGTGATTGAATACGGACGACTTTATCGGATAAAGTCCAACAAAGGATCCGATGGTCCTCAAGGGATCTAACGTGATCATCAGTACTCAACCAGAGGAAGGAAGAATGTAAGGAGATCATACTGTAGAAACAATTGACGAATTCAAAGCTCAAATTTAAAGGAATTAAGATTTTCCAAATCAAGGGATCAAAAGCAAACGCTCTGATTAAGGATGGATAAGCTGAATAGACTTAGGGGTACAACCAACGGCAATTGATTGGTCGAGAACCAGCTCATGTTCAAAAATGACGTCTAGGACGGAAGGACGAATTCTAATTGCGACTGATGATTGCGAGCATCCGCATCATATTGAATCAACGTCTCAAAATGATTGTGACAAAGGATGTCAATGAATAATGCTAGGCATTTGGAATTAACCATAATGCAAGCAAGCAAGAATTTCAAGAGCAATAAGCTGCTAAGGATTTTCGGAAGATCGGATATTATTTCGAAGAACTTAGTGAAACATACAAACAACTAGGGATGGGCGGATACTCGGTAAGTGCGAGGAATTATCCGTAGGGGTGTTTATGTGGATAATGAACTGCAAAGCAGTAGGCACAAAGTATTCTCGGAACAATAGAGATAATTTCTAAGGTATCTTTTAATAACAAGATCAATGAGATTGAAATGGCAAGTGTATGTAGTTATCCATAATAATTTACCGGTGGAAGGGGATTGTAAAGGCGAAAGGCACAAGGGTTTTGAGAAAACATCGAAGAGTATCTTCGGAGTCTTCTGGTAAAGCAGGCGATCATTTGGATTGAGGGGCTCTCTGGGAGAAAGTATTAATGAGAGCCTAGAGTTAGAGTTAGTAAAATCATTTAACCCGAATGGAAGAGAGATCAGAGTCCCAGAGTATAGACGAGGAATAAAAGATACTAATACCACCCAATGGCGACGTGGGCCCGTAAGCCACACAGCCAAGTTAGTAAAACATTTTTCTCAGGCTAGACTCAACTTCGGCAAAGGAGTTGGAAAGGGGGATTCCTACAGGCAGTCGGCTCTGATAACAACTTGTGACGCCCCCGATTCAATTGTACACTAATCATACACGCAAATGTGTACGATCAAGATCAGAGATTGACGGGAAGATATCACAACACAACTCTAAAAGTAAAATAAGTCATACAAGCATCATAATACAAGCTAGGGGCCTCGAGGGCTCGAATACAAGTGCTCGATCATAGACGAGTCAGCGGAAGCAACAATATCTGAGTACAGACATACGTTAAAAAAGTTTGCCTTAAGAAGGCTAGCACAAACTGGGATACAGATCGAAAGAGGCGCAAGCCTCCTGCCTGGGATCCTCCTAAACTACTCCTAGTCATCGGTGGCCTGAACGTAGTAGTAGGCACCTCCGGTGTAGTAGGATTCATCGTCGACAGTGGCGTCTGGCTCCTGGGCTCCAGCATCTGGTTGCGACAACCAGGAAGAAAGGAAAAGGGGAAAAGGGGGAGCAAAGCAACCGTGAGTACTCATCCAAAGTACTCGCAAGCAAGGATCTACACTACATATGCATGGGTATCTGTGTAAAGGGGCAATATCGGTGGACTGAACTGCAGAATGCCAGAATAAGAGGGGGATAGCTAGTCATGTCGAAGACTACGCTTCTGGCAGCCTCCATCTTGCAGGATGTAGAAGAGAGTAGATGGTAAGTTCACCAAGTAGCATCGCATAGCATAATCCTACCCGGTGATCCTCTCCTCGTCGCCCTGTTAGAGAGCAATCACCGGGTTGTATCTGGCACTTGGAAGGGTGTGTTTTATTAAGTATCCGATTCTAGTTGTCATAAAGTCAAGGTACAACTCTGGGTCGCCTGTTACCGTGGACACGGCTATTCGAATAGATCAACTTCCCTGCAGGGGTGCACCACATTACCCGACACGCTCGATCCCTCTGGCCGGGCACACTTTCTTGGGTCATGTCCGGCCTCGGGAGATCAACACGTCGCAACACTACCTAGGCACAACAGAGAGGTCAGCACGCCGGTATAAATCCTATGCGCACAGGGGTCTGGGCCCATCGCCCATTGCACACTTGCACGTTGCGTACGCGTCCGGTGAGCAGACCTAGCAACCTCCATTACAAATGAAGTTGCGTTACGCGGTCCAACCCGGCGTGCGCCGCTCAGTCGCTGACGTCATGAAGGCTTTGGCTGATACCACGAGGCCGGTTGCCCATATCTTGTCCCACGTGGCGGTTAGTGCGTATAAGGTCAACGACCCAACTCAGATCAAATACCAAGATCTCGTTAAGCGTGTTATTATGAAGTAACCACGGACGCCGACCAGGGCCAGGCCCACCTCTCTCCTAGGAGGTCTCAACCTGCCCAGTCGCTCTGCCACAAAGATCCACACAGAGGGCCATCGGGACAAAGGTCCTTTCAGCCCCCAATCCGTGAATCACTCGCGGGTACTCTACGAGCCGACCCGACTTTAGTCACCACAAGTATCATACATTATGTATATAAGTATATACCCGTGATCACCTCCCGAATGATCATGGCCCAATAGTATAGTATGGCAGACGGACAAGAATTTAGGTCCACTGATGGAATACTATCATACTATACTAAGCATGTAGGATTGCAGGTAAAGGTAACAACAGTAGTAGCAAGGACATGCTATGCATCAGGATAGGATTAACGGAAAGCAGCAACATGCTACACTACTCTAATGCAAGCAGTAGAGAGAAGAATAGGCGATATCTGGTGATCAGGGGGGGCTTGCCTGGTTGCTCTGGCAAGAAGGAGGGGTCGTCAACACCATAGTCGTACTGGGTAGCAGCGGCGTCAGTCTCGTAGTCTACCGGAGAGAAGAGGGGGAAGAAACAAAAAATATAATGCAAACATAAGCATGACGATGCATGACATGACAATGAGTGGTGCTAGGTGTGCCCTAACGTGGTAGGAGCGGATACCGACAAAGGGGAGAAACATCCGGGAAAGTATTCCCGGTGTTTGACGTTTTCGGGCAGATGAAACGGAGGCTGATTGTTGCATGTTCGCTATGTTAGGGACGCGTGGCGGATGAACGGACTGCGTATTCGGATTCGTCTCATCGTTCTGAACAACTTTCATGTACAAAGTATTTTCATCCGAGTTACAGATTATTTTATATTAATTTTTAAAGTTTTAACTCATTTTCTATTTTATTTTAATTTGAAAATTAAATGTCAAATTGCTAGATGTACCTAGCACAATGTACACAAAATGTACACTGGCTGACATGTGGGACCAAGGGACCCGGTTGACCAGTCAAACTTTGACTGGTCAACAAGGGGTGGGGCCCTTGTCATTGTCTGCCTAGTTAACTAACAGTTTTAGTTAGACTAATTAAGTAGTTAACAGATTAATTAATAGGATTAACTAGATTAATTAAGGACAACGCTAACGCCCACACGTGTGGTGGGAGCCAAACCCGCCCACACGCCCGATAGCACACAGACTACGCCATGTCACTGCATGCATGCATGTGGAAATCTTTTTGAATTTTCTGTTTTAAAATATTTTATCTCTTAAATTAAAAATCCGATTGAAGATCCATTTTCACCATTAAATCCCTCGCGACGAGAGCTTCGAAACTAGATCTCATATCAATATATTTCGACGAAATTTTTGGTTAAAAGTTGACGTGTCTATTGCACATGAATTGCCATGATGTTTACACTGAAGTTGCCATGATATGTTTCAGCTATTTTCTTCTACATTTAAAACTAAATTTTGACATATTATAAAACGGGGAATTAATAAACTAGACTTGCCATGCACCATAAATTAAAATTGCCATGATACATGCACTTAGAATTGCCATGGTTCATACAAAACAATATTTTCATGATCAAAGTACTGGAATTGCCATCATCGAGAAACTAAAATTGCCATGATCTACAAACTAAAATTGCCACATGGCAACTTTAGTTTAAGCACTATGGCAACTACAGTGTAAACATCATGGCAACTTTTGGGGAAAAAAAATTTCATCGAAACATATCAACATGGGGTCTAGTTTTGAAGATCTCGTCGAGACGGATTTAATGGCGAAAATGGATTTTTAAGTCAGTTTTTTAATTAGGAGATAAAACATTTTTAAGCCAAAAACCAAAAAGATTTCTACTGATGTCATCTGTTCATACGTGGCAAAATGAGTGGTGATGGAGGCGTGTGGGCGATGTGCAAATGCCCACACGTGTGGGCGTTAGTTTTTCCGTTAATTAATTAATTGTTTATTTATTTCAATTATTGTTTTGTTTTTGTTTGTTTGTTGTTTTTTTGTTCTAAGGGGCGCGGGCCCCGTTCATCATAGTCAGAGGGGAGGTTAACGGGCGCTGGGCACGTGGGTTTCGCACGCTGCGGGCGTGGGGCATCGCCCGAACAGCTAGTCATGCGAGGCTGACACCGGACGCGGGCGCGCGGCCAACAGGCGGAGCGTGCCAGTCGGGCGGGGCCGGCGGCAGGGAGACGATGGCGAGCAGCGGTGGAGGCGGGGCGGCGCGGCAGTAGCGGGAGGCGACGACGAGCGCAGTGGGACAGCGAGGCCAGGGGCTTCGTCGGGCACGCGGAAGGCGCCGGCAGCCATGGCCTGGGAGTACGAGGAGGCAGCGGGGCGGTGGTAGGCTTGGCCTGCGGAGGGCACGGGCCAGCGCGGCGGAGTGTGGGGGCCCGGGGAAGAAGCAGCAGCGACAGCAGGCGGGCAGGCTAGCAAGGCGCGGCAGCTCCCGCAGTACGGGCGGCACGAGCAGACAGAGACGGGCGACCGAGGATGGCCAGCAGGCTGCGGGGCAGGCGTGCGAGCGTGTCGAGCGGCCGGAGCAGTGGTCGGGGTCACGATGGCGCGTGGTCACAGCTAACGGCGTGCGAGGGCGTGGTGTGCACATGGCAAAAAGGGAAGAAGGAGAGGCCTGGGTTTGGCCTCACCGTACGGTGTAGGGGAGTGGCAGCGGCTCGAGGAGGATGACGGGTGAGGGAGTCCTGGATTAGGGGGTCCTCGGACAGCCGGACTATATACTTTGGCCGGACTGTTGGACTATGAAGATACAAGATTGAAGACTTCGTCCCGTGTCCGGGTGTGACTCTCCCTTGCGTGGAAGGCAAGCTTGGCAATTCGGATATGTAGATCTCCTCCCTTGTAACCGACTTCGTGTAACCCTAGCCCCTCCGGTGTCTATATAAACCGGAGGGTTTAGTCCGTAGGACAGGAACAACAATCATAATCATAGGCTAGCTTCTAGGGTTTAGCCTCTACGATCTCGTGGTAGATCAACTCTTGAAATACTCATATCATCAAGATCAATCAAGCAGGAAGTTGGGTATTACCTCCATCGAGAGGGCCCGAACCTGGGTAAACATTGTGTCCCCCGCCTCCTGTTACCATTAGCCTTAGACGCACAGTTCGGGACCCCCTATCCGAGATCCGCCGGTTTTGACACCGACATTGGTGCTTTCATTGAGAGTTCCACTGTGCCGTCACGATAAAGGCTTGATGGCTCCTTCGATCATCGGCAACGATGCGATCCAGGGTGAGGTTTTTCTCCCCGGACAGATCTTCGTATTCGGCGGCTTCGTACTGCGGGCCAACTCGCTTGGCCATCTGGAGCAGATCGATAGCTACGCCCCTGGCCATCAGGTCAGATTTGGAAGCTTGAACTATACTGGCAACATCCGCGGAGACTTGATCTTCGACGGATTCGAGCTCATGTCAGGTGCGCCGCACAGTCACGACGAGCATGACTTAGCTCTGCCATCGGACGGTGTTCGGGAGATCACACCTGCGGCTACTCCGGCCCTCAATCCGGAGCAGATCGTGCCATCCGAGGACGGGTGGATGGACCCCGCCACGGAGGCCGCACACTCAGCGGCGATAGAGCCGAATACTGACTTCACCTCCTATGAGACCTGTGTTATCGGACCCTTGGATTCGTCCCCGGCCACAGGCTCCGAACCGCTTGCGTCCGTGCCTATCCAATCTGATTGGGCACCGATCATGGAGTTTACCTCCGCGGATATTTTTCAGCACTCGCCCTTGGGCGACGTGCTAGGTTCATTGAGGTCTCTCTCCTTGTGAGGAGACCCTTGGCCGAACTATGTCCGGCTCGAGTGGGAAGCGGACGACGAAGAAATTTGTTCCCCACCCACCACCCACTTAATAGCCACTGTCGACGACTTAACCGACATGCTTGATTTCGACTCCGAAGACATCGACGGTATGGACGACGATGCAGGAGAGGAACAGGAACCACCGCCCACAGGGCGCTGGACAGCCACTTCATCATACGATATATACATGGTGGATACACTCAAAGAAAACAACGACAAGGAACGGAAGGATGCAGCAAAGGATAACCCCCTCGAGAAGCAATCAAAGCAACGATGTAGGCGCCGCTCCAAATCCCGCCTCAGCAAAAACAGCGATAACAGCGCAAGAAAGAATAATACCCCGGTCGACTCCAAAGGAAACGACGACCACATGGACCCAGCGATGGAGCAGGATGAGCCAGCGGACGGCGAACATAGTACGGAGCCGCTGTCCGATCACGGTGACGCCGATTGTAAAGCTCATCAACCTGTCTCCGGAGAGGAGAACAGTCCGGACGACGATGCACACATCATCCCGGAAAGGCACCTGGAACAAGAGAACCTCCATAGAAGGCATATTGCCACTGCGAGGAGCCTGAAGAAGCAAAAGCAAAGGCTTAAGGCCGCGCAGAATACGCTCAATAGCAGATGGAACAAAGTGCTTGACACTGAAGAACAGTACGGTGGCAGTCGCCACACAAAGAGCTATCCAAAGCGCAAGCTGCTGCCTGAATCCGACGACGAGGCTTTAGAGCCCATTCAGCCAAAAAATAAAACGGCCGATCAGCCGGATCGACCACCCAGTGGCCGCGACAGGGCGGCTAACGACGTCGCACATAGGTCAACGCACAATTTACGAGGGGACCTGCACAAAAAAGGCGGTATGGCCAGGTCCATCTACGGATCTAGGAAGCGCGCTCCGGCATAGAATCATGGCCGCCCAAACGACTATACTGACCGAATAACAGCTCGGAATCAGAACCGAACACTACAACCGTCAGAGAATGCCATGACACATCCAAATACAGGGGTGCCGCGCACCCCCTATGCTTCACCGATGAGGTGCTGGATCATGAATTTCCAGAGGGATTCAAACCCGTGAACATAGAGGCATACGACGGAACGACAGACCCTGGGGTCTGGATTGAGGACTTTATCCTTCACATCCACATGGCTCGCGGAGATGATCTCCACGCCATCAAATACCTGCCCCTCAAGTTGAAAGGACTAGCTCGGCACTGGCTGAAAAGCCTCCCCGAAAACTCAATTGGAAGTTGGGAAGAGCTTGAGGATGCTTTTAGGGCTAATTTTCAAGGGACCTATGTCCGACCTCCGGATGCAGACGATTTAAGTCACATAATTCAACAGCCCGGAGAGTCAGCCCGAAAGCTTTGGAACATATTTCTCATGAAGAAGAATCAAATCGTCGACTGCCCGGATGCTCAAGCCTTAGCGGCTTTCAAACACAGTGTCCGGGACGAATGGCTCGCCAGACACCTCGGCCAGGAAAAACCGAGGACAATGACAGCCCTAACAAGCCTTATGACCCGCTTTTGCGCGGGCGAAGACAGTTGGCTGGCCCGTAGCGGCACCAGCAACCCAGGCACATCCGAAGTCAGGGATGGCAACGGGAAACCGCGACGCAATAAAAGCAAGCATCAAAACAATGAAGATAGCCCAGACAACACGGCGGTAAACGCCGGATTCAGGGGCTCTCGACCCGGTCAACGGAAAAAAGCCATTTAAAGGCAGCAGAGATGGACCGTCCAGCCTAAACAAGATTCTAGACAGATTATGTCAGATTCATGGCACCTCCGACAAACCTGCAAATCACATCAACAGAGAATGCTGGGTCTTCAAGCAGGCCGGCAAGCTAAACGCCGAACACAAGGGGAGGGAGATACCAAGTGAAGACGAGGATGAGCCTCGCCAGCGAACACTGGGGGACAGAAAAATTCCCACCAGAGGTCAAAACAGTGAACATGATTTACGCAACTCACATACCGAAGAGGAGGCGCAAACGCGCACTCCGAGACGTATACGCCGTGGAGCCCGTCACCCCCAAGTTCAACCCTTGGTCGGCCTACCCGATCACTTTTGATCGCAGGGATCACCCGACTAGTATCCGGCACGGAGGATCGGCTGCCTTGGTGCTAGACCCAATAATTGACGGATACCATCTCACCCGAGTCCTTATGGACGGCGGCAGTAGTCTTAATCTGATATATCAGGACACCGTCCGCAAAATGGGGATAGACCCGACAAGAATCAGCCAAAGCAATACTACCTTTAAAGGAGTAATACCAGGCCCAGAGGCCCGCTGCACGGGCTCTCTAGTACTAGAGGTTGTATTCGGTTCTCCCGACAACTTCCGAAGCGAAGAATTAACCTTCGACATCGCTCCATTCCGAAGCGGCTATCACGCACTACTCGGAAGAACGGCCTTCGCTCGTTTTAATGCAGTACCGCATTACGCTTATCTTAAGCTTAAGATGCCCGGTCCACGTGGCATCATCATAGTTAGCGGAAACACAGAGCGTTCCTTACGTGCGGAGGAATATGTGGCGGCTCTAGCAGCCGAACACTGAACGGCCTCTCCAACCAGAATAAATGATCGGTCGTCAAGACCGCGGACACGGTTAGACGAGTCCGGCGCACCACTAGCTGTAACAGCTCAGATAAACCTGAGATTGGGTCGATGGATATACCCCCATAGGTGGTGCTAGGGGCTTCCCGCATGTAAAAAGGGCTACAGTTCGGCTTGACCCTATTTAGATTGCATTTTAATGGTTCATTAAGAATAACCAATTTTTCGCACGAAGACTTTCACCTGGGTTTTTCTCTTTTACAGATGATCATCGTGCTACACCCTTCCAGGATACGGCACAACGGAGACACAGGCGCAGACGTGCAGCAGGGCCCCGCTCAAAGGTTTCTTTTTAGATTAAGACCCTGTGTAAACCTTTTTTACTGTCTCTTGTTGCTTCACACCCTCCGGATACTCAACACAACCGAGAGGGATGCTGGCGTTATTGGCATTTCGTCACGTCAGACTAATGCACGTACCTGGAAATTCAGGGCTCATTATCGAGGGCGTTACTCAGCCCAGTATATGTTGTAAAGTCCGAATACCTTAGGGAGTGTTCGGCGTCGCGAGTTTGGCCTTATATGCATCAGCTCCGAATCATGTCTTTGGTCAATAGTTGGGTTTGCCCGGCTCCCGTGTTTTGCTACCTTACGTTCCGCTCTATCGGCTAAGGTGGCACCGGGAGAACTACTGCGATTGTGCCCTGGTTCATCTGGATGAGCACCTCAGTAGAGAAAGCCGAAAACTGACTGTCATGATAAAGCGCGAGACTGGTCAACCACTCGATGACTCAGCGGAATCTTCGCGATTCCTCCGCATTAACGAAGGACCGGTTTCCCGGTCATGTATGTACGCGCACCGTATTCGGATGAGCGCGGAAGTACCAGGGGCTATATAGTAGCCCCACCGTCAAACTCCTATGGCTAAGTGAAAGTGTTAAAGCTATATAGTCCGATTGCCTTGTTCGCCGCGCTATCACCTCCTTAATGGACCAAGACGTTGGATCAAGTGTGAATACGCGCTTTTCTGAACACCCCCGCATTATATGCGTGGGGGCTGAAGCCGACGACTGCAAACTTTCAGGTTATATACATACATAAACGGCCGCACAGGAGGCATCATAATACTTTCAGGCAAAAGTATAAACACAGCCTTTATAATCCAAATAGCATTGTTTTTACAATTGGGATACATGTCACTCGAACATGATACTCTTCGAGCACTGAGCCTCTATTAAACGAGCGCCTTCTAGGACTTCTTCAAAATAGTGCTCGCCGAGACCTGGCCTACGGCCGGACCCCGGGTTGCAATAGCGGTGGCCTCCATCTCTGCCCAGTATGTCTTAACACGGGCAAGAGCCATCCGCGCACCCTCTATGCACGCCGACCTCTTTACAGCGTCGATATGCGGCACAGCACCAAGGAATCGTTGCACTAAACCAAAATAACTATTCGGCCTTGGTCCCTTCGGCCAAAGATGATCCACGACAGACCTCATGGCAAGTCCGGACAACCTATGGAGCTCGGCCCACTCGGCCATTTGTTCATTTAACAGCAGCGGACGCGTTGGAGCACTGAACTGCGACCAGAACAACCTTTCCACTTCATGATCTTTCTGATCTTTGAAAAACTCAGTCGCATCAGCAGCACTCATTGCCAAGTCCAAGTACGCGTCTGCAGCACTCCATAATTGATCCAGAGGGGCATACTTCGGATCTCCGAACTTCGTCCGCAACAAAAAGGGCTTCCCAGCCGTGATATCTCCGGCTTGACGGAGCTCCTCCTTCGCCGCTCTGATTTTAGAGCGGGTTTCCTTGGCTGCTTCCATGGCTTTCTTCAGGTCAGCCGCTTTCGCTTGGCTTTCCTTTTCAAGAAGCTCATATCGGCCGGCGGCATCTTTCAGCTCAACAGCCATCTTGGCTATTTTATCTTCGCTCTGGCGATGAGCAGCCTGTTCGGCTCTTAACTCTTCGGCCGCCTTTAGGGCAGGCCGCATCACTTCTCCTGGCTTGTTCCTTGGCTCGGGCAAGTTCTGCCCGAAGGGTCTCCACGGCGGCAGCTCCATCTGCAGTCACAGCATATTATAGATACTAGCATCATGCTCCTCTTAATATTTGTTGACCACCCGAAAATACATACCCTGTGCCTCGTCAAGCCGCTTGTTCACAAGCGCGATGTCGGCATCTGCCGCGTCAAGCTGCCGCCTCAGTTCGGCAAACTCAGCAGTCCGGCCAGCCACCGGACCCTCAGCCGCCTGCACATGAAAGCAGCGCGATCATTACCTGGGACTATGATCCTCTGTTTGCCGCCTCTGGACAGCAACCAGAGTCTCAGGGGCTACTATCTGTATAGAGCACACCTAGCGTGTGCGGTACCGTCAATATATATATATATATATATATATATATATATATATTACTTTGCGTACCTCAAAGCCTCTTAGCAGGCTCGTAAAAGCTTCATGCAACCCACTTTTGGCGGATGAAATCCTCTCAACCACCGTACCCATTAAAGTACGATGCACCTCTGAGATAGCCGCTTGCTCCAGAAGACGCATCAGTGTGTCCGGTTGCGCACCGGACAGTCCCGGACTCTTTCTTTTGCTCTCCTTAGGAGCCGAATCCTCCGGACTTCGGGTGGCCGAAGGGTTACCTTCTGGCCTTGGCGGATCAGGAGAAATCCTCCGTGATGACACCTCAGGGTCGCCCGCCCCATGAGGCGGGGAGACAGGGGGAGGCGTTTCGCTCTCCATCATCTCCGGAAGAAGATCCCCCGAAGGCGAGCTCTGTCGAGAAGGGCTACCAGCTGGACAGCAAGATATATGTCTCGGTTATTGTCCTCGGAGATAAAGCAGGTTATATTTACCAAAGTACTCTTGTTCACTTACAGCTCGGTGGAGGGCTGGCCCCCTTGCGGGCGCTGTGCGGTAAGGACGCCCTCCGGGGCAGGGCCCCCTGGCGAAGGTTTCTTCCCTCGTTTGGAAACCTTCGTTTCCAAGTCTTCAGAGGCGGTACTTTTCCTTCCTTGGGGAGAGGGGATTCTAGATTCTTCTCCCTGATTATCCTCCTTCACGGAGACACTAATTCCCCCGGTTTGGATGTGTAATGTGTGAAGCCCGCTTTTGGCTTCTTTATTCCTCCCTTTATCTTCCCCTGATGGCACTTGATAAGGTGCGTGCTCAAGCATCCTGGCTAGTACATGATCCGGTGAGCCTTCTGGAAGGGGGGCCGAACACCTGATCCTCTCCGCCTTTCTTATCCAGTCCTGGCCGAGAGTGATTTTTTTAGAATGATGTTGTGACAAATAAAAACACAGCATGTTCGGCTGCAGAATTACTTACGTGGGTATCTAGACGGTTGCAGTTGAGACCCCCATCCTCGGTGGTGTCCGGACACTTTATTCGTGATCCGAAGAACAATCCATACATCTCTTCGAGCGTCACGCCGAAGAATTGCTGAATAGTTCGCGGTCCTTCCGGGTTGAACTCCCACATACGGAGAGATCGACGTTGGCATGGCAGGACCCGACGAACTAGCATAACTTGCATTACCTTGACAAGACTGACATCCCTCTTGAGGAGATCTCGGATGCGACTTTGCAATGTCAGCACGTCATTAACTGGCCCCCAGTCCAGCCCCTTGTTGACCCATGACGCCAGTTGCGGTGGAGGGCCCGAGCGGAAGGCGGGGGCAGCTGCCCACTTTGTACCTCGGGGAGCTGTGATGTAAAACCACTCCCGCTGCCATAAGTTGGACACCTCCGGGAAGGAACCCTTTGGCCATAGAGCATCGGCGCCTTTGCTTATTATGGCACCTCCGCATTCTGCGTGTCGCCCATCGATCGTCTTCGGCTTCACATTGAAGGTCTTGAGCCATAAGCCGAAGTGTGGGGTGATGCGGAGGAAGGCCTCACACACGACGATAAACGACGAGATGTGAAGGATGGAATCTGGAGCTAGATCGTGGAAATCGAGCCCGTAATAGAACATAAGCCCTCTAACAAAGGGATCAAGACTAAAGCCTAGCCCTCGGAGGAAGTGGGAAACAAATACGACACTCTCGTTGGGTTCGGGAGTGGGGATGACCTGCCCTTGAGCAGGCAGCCTGTGCGGGATTTCGGCGGTCAGATACCTGGCTTCCCTTAGCTTCTTGATGTCCTCCTCTGTGACAGAGGAGGCCATCCACCGACCTTGAAGGTTGGATCCGGACATGGTTGAAGGTCCGAAGCGCTTAGCCTGAGCCTTGGGTGTTGGGACTCGAGGTGGGGGAAGGGAAGGATCGAGCGTGAGAAGAAAAGGACAGGCCTTGGCCCCTTTATAAAGAGGGTGAATATCAAGCATCCTCCGCGTGACCTTTTGGAACTTGCCTAAAATCGAGGAGTCATACTAACAAGCACGATTGGGTTACCCACACCCGTATTGATGAGAATCCCGTGATAAGGGGAACACGATCTCTGCTTCGACAAGACGTGCCAATAAAACCGCCTCGCAACACGTGCAGTGGCAGGCTGGGAAAAACGGTTTGTAATGACCGGACCACGGCAGGATGTCACGTTATGAAAAGTTGTCAGCAGATTAGATTTTTGGAATATTATACTCTCTACGATGGTATGTGGAATTTGTTTTACGGAGCCGGACACAATCCTTATGTTCAAAATCTTCTATGGAGTATTCGGAGAAGGAACCCGCCTTGCAATGCCGAAGACAATCTGCGCGCCGGACTCATCGTCATTGAAGCCTGGTTCAGGGGCTACTGAGGGAGTCCTGGATTAGGGGGTCCTCGGACAGCCAGACTATATACTTTGGCCGGACTGTTGGACTATGAAGATACAAGATTGAAGACTTTGTCCCGTGTCCGGGTGGGACTCTCCTTTGCGTGGAAGGCAAGCTTGGCAATTCGGATATGTAGATCTCCTCCCTTGTAACCGACTCTGTGTAACCCTAGCCCCCTCCGGTGTCTATATAAACCGGAGGGTTTAGTCCGTAGGACAGGAACAACAATCATAATCATAGGCTAGCTTCTAGGGTTTAGCCTCTACGATCTCGTGGTAGATCAACTCTTATAGTACTCATATCATCAAGATCAATCAAGCAGGAAGTAGGGTATTACCTCCATCGAGAGGGCCCGAACCTGGGTAAACATTGTGTCCCCCGCCTCCTGTTACCATTAGCCTTAGACGCACAGTTCGGGACCCCCTACCCGAGATCCGCCGGTTTTGACACCGACAACGGGGGCGACGGCGAGGTTGAGGCGGTGGTGCAGCAGGGGGCGGCGTCCGACGAGGAGGGGGTGAGGACGAGCGACGGAGACGAGGAGGCGGCATCGACGGCGGCGCGGTGGCGGGGCAGCTCCGACGGGGGTTCCGGGCGGCCACGGATGGGGTGCGCGCCGAGCTCAGGGAAGATGATGCGGTGCACCAGGGAGAGGAAGGAGGCCTGGAGGTGCGGCGGCGCGGCGTCAGGGGCATTTTAATCGGGGGGACAGAGGGAGGAGAGGGGATCGTGTGGGGGGAAGTGGGGTGACTCGGGGGTTAGAGTTTGGGGTATGAGGCCATATAGGCAGGGGAGGTTAGGTGGGCCAGTTGCGCTGGCCAGCTGGGCCGGAGCCTAGTGAAGGGGGGGGTTCCCTTTCCCTTTTTTGTTTGTTTTGTTTTGTTTTACCTTTTCTTATTTTTCTTTTCTATTTTCTTCTAGTTTCTAATTATTTTGGTTTTAATAAAATACCAAAGTGGCACCTAAATTGATGTTGCAAATTATGTCACAACCACAAAAAGTTTCATCCCAAAATAATGTAGTTTAGTATTTTACAAAATATAAAAGGCATTTAATTAATGGTTTTAGCTACTGATTTAATTAGTTTAGTGCATTTAAACATATTATAAAGACTTGGTTTCTCCACCAATATATCTTATGAATTATTTGTCACAATAAGAACATTTTAGTTTTGACTTTTGAAAATTTTATATGTTTGACTTGTTTTTGAATTTGGATTTTGAATCGGTTTTGAACTAACGCGAGATTAGCAACAGTAGCGGAGGTGATGTGGCATCATTAGCAGAGGTTCACTGTAGCTTAATTACCCGGGCGTCACATGTTCGGTGGTACTGGGAGGCTCCATAATTTCTTCCAGAGTAGCTTGTCCGGTCCGCTTGCACTTCATGCTGCTTCCACATCTCGTCGACGTTCAATCATCAATTTATAGCAGGATCGTACTGAGAAGTTTCCAAATCTGTCCGGAAACCATGACCAGAAATCTTCCTCTGCTCTGCCCATTGGGATCCTAGCTATCATCGATACATCTGGTTCTACAAAATTAGCTTCTAACTTCTGCATATCCCAACCACCATTATCTTGATCAACCAGTTCTTCCACCAGGGTCACAGTTGTAGTTGGGAGTTTAACCAATGTGCGTTTATCATGGCTTTCAGGCACCCAAGGGTCCTCCCAGATCTTAATAGTGTTGCCGTCCCCCACTCTTTTGATCAGCCCTTTCTTTAACGCTTCTCGACCATGCAAGATCGCCCGCCAAGTATGTGAAGCATTTCTTTTATTTCTAGCTTCCATAAAACCACAATCATGAAAATATTTGCCTTTTAGTAACCTTGCACACAGTGAATCAGGGTTTGTGACAAGCCTCCACCCCTGCTTAGCGAGCATAGCTTGGTTAAAAATCTGAATGTCTCTAAATCCCATGCCTCCCTCGCTCTTCGGGATGGCTATGTCAATCCACTTCTTCCAATGCATTTTCCTCTTCTTTTCATCTCCTCCCCACCAGTACCGAGCTAATACGCTAGTTATCTTCTTGCACACGTCCTTTGATAAACGGAAACAACTCATTGAGAAAGTCGTGATCGCTTGACCAACAGATTTAACTAGTACCTCTCGACCAGCACTATTAAGCAATTGTGGAGTCCATCCTTTACACAGCTTTTTAAGTGATGAGACAATTCCTTCAAACTGTTCATCCGTGGACCTACCAAGAGCGGTTGGTAATCCAAGGTATTTTTCCATTAATGCTTCAGTAGCAATACCAGATCCTTCATGCATCCTTGCCTTCATATCATCATCACAGTTTGTACTGAATTTTTTTGCAGATTTTGTTCTGTTAACAAGTTGGCCTGACCCTCGTCTATATATCTCAAGAATGTCATGAATTCTTCTTGCTCCTGCATGTGATGCCTGTCTGAAGATGAGGCAATCATCTGCAAATAGTAAGTGAAAATAGTAAGTGAGTAATTCATGGGACGTGGATACCCACCCTTATGCCTCTTCTCAAGTGCCCTGTACCAACAGATTTAGAGCATAATTGGTTTGATGCCAAAAATTGGCATGCCAAATTTTGGCAACTGCCAAATATTGGCTAGAGATTGGTTGCTTGTCAATTTTCATTGCCAATCTCAGAAAAAATTGCCAAATGTTGGCAACTTCTGATTTTGCCAAATATTGGCATTTGGCAATGCCAAATGTTGATAGCAAACCAATTATGCACTTAAGTAGGCTTGTTAGTCCTTGAGAGCAAAGTAAGAATAAATAGGATGAAATGGGTCCCCTTGGCAAAATCCCCTTGGTGAAACGGGAACGTACAGCATTATATATGGCCAGAGACCATGCTACGTATCATGTTTGGAGCCATGATACTGACAGAGCACGAGCGTGGCTTGGCATCCACCGAGTCTTTTCTGTCAACGAGATGCGAAAAGAAAGTTTTCTTACTCATTTTACACTTTTCTTATAAAATAGCGACGCACAATTAAATTCCATGCCGTCATGGCTGTCGTAATAGCAAAGATCGCCAGCGGATCTAGCGGCCATTAATCAGCAAAAGGAAAGTTCGAAGCTGCCCAAATTAACACACCGTCGTACCAGCCCATCAGCTGGCCTGGTTGTCTTCTCCAACCTTGACGGAGCTCCGGCGGGCCGTCAGCACGTCCATCAGCCGGCCAACATCGTCGTACGAAGACCCGCCCTTCTCCACCGCGCGCCTTGCCTTCTCACCGAGGTCCTTGGCCTTCTTCTGGATGGCGTCGCTCTCCATCAATCTCTGGATGGACTCGGCGATCACCTCGCCAGCGATCACCTCGTGGGCCTCCATGCCTGACGCGTAGTCCTTGGCGCCGATGCTGACGCCCACCTTGAGCAGCTCCACCACGAGCTTCTCGTTGTGGAACTGGTCCGCGTACCGCGGCCACGTCACCATCGGCACCCCGGCGCTCACGGCCTCCAGCACCGAGTTCCAGCCGCAGTGCGTCACGAACCCGCCGAGAGCGGCGTGGCTAAGGATCAGCATCTGCGGCGCCCAGCCTCGGACCATGAAGCCGCGGTCGCCGCGCGCTATGAGCTCGGCGAAGCCTTCGGGCATCCATTCAGTAGAGTCTTGGCCCCCGGCGGCGCCGATCACCCACACGAAGTTCATGCCTGAGAGGTCGAGCGCGCGGGCGAGCTGGTGCAGTTCCGCCGGGGCGAACTTGGTTAGTGTGCCGAAGGAGACGTACACCACCGAGCCGGCTGGCTTGGCGTCCAGCCACCGGATGCAGCTGTCCGCGTCCGGCGAGGGCGCGTCGGTGCCTCTCACAGCCATGTCTTTGCTGGCGAGCGCCACCGGCCCGACGAGCCACACGCGCCGGCCGAGCGTCTTTTGGAAGTGCTCGACATAGTCCGGCTCGAGGTCGTGGAAGCTGTTGAACACCTCGCCGAAGCTCCTCTGGTCCGCGGCGTTCACGCTCTTGAAGAACTCCCACTGCCACGTCATCTTCGCCGGGTCCATCATCTGGCTCCGCCTCAGCTCGACGCGGTGCGGCAGCCCCGGCAGCAAAACGAGGGCGTCGGGGTCGTCGGGGGCGTTCTCCAGCGGGTTGTGCCGCAGCATGCTGTCGCTGCAGGCGCGCGCGAACATGCTGCTGCCGAGGAACGCGATGCGCGGGACGCCGCGCTCCGCGGCGGCGTCCACGGACCAGTGGAAGAAGCTGTCGGACACGACCGCGTCGGTGCGGTGGTCGGCCAGGAACCGGTCGAAGGGCTCCCGGAGCAGCTGCGCGGCGTGGAACAACTTGTCGCGGTCGTCCTGGGACGTGAGCGCCGTGCCGTTCTCCACGCCCGGCGGGAGCCCGACGTCGGGGAAGGGGACGACGGCGATGTCGATGGCCGGACAGCCGGTGCCGGTGAAGGCGTCGTTGGCGCGGTCGACGGCGGAGCGGATGATGGCGGCGTTGACGGGCGTGGTGAGGATGGTGCACCTGACGCCGCGGCCGGCGAAGAGCGCGGCCATGTCGGCGGTCGGGATGAGGTGGCCGGACGCCAGGAACGGAAAGAAGAGGATGTGCAGCGCCTCCTCCTGGACAGCCATGGCTGGCGAGCTAGCCGCCTAGCCGCGTCCCGTGACCGACCGACGGAGAGTAGAGTACTACGGCCGGCGTGGGGGAGGAGATCGAGTACAACTACAAATGCAGATCAGACGTAAGCCTCGGTGCGATTAAAGAGAGCCGTGCAGAGGACTATTTATGTATAAGGTCATAAACGTTTGGGATCTCGTTGTCTGATCGAACCACCGAGGAAGGTGAGCGAGCAGGAGAAGTGGCTTCAGACTTGGTGATCGAAAGTCATCTTTTGATCCCGAGCTCCTATGCTCCCGCATGAACAGTAAAATCGGAAAAATATATAAAAAATTCAAAAAAGTTTTGGGAAAAACATTGACAAAAGTTTTAAGTGCCTGCAAAAATTCATCATGAAATCACATTTCTGTAAGGCGTGGCAAAAAAAAACAAATTCAGTGCTTCAAAATGCTTTTGAAAGTAGCTTTTTCATAGTACTGTTTTTGTTTTTTTTGCCATGCCTTCTAGGAATGTGATTTCACGACGAATTTTTGCAGGCACTTAGAACTTTTGTCAATGTTTCTCCCAAAAAAAATTTAGAACTTTTAGAATTTTTTTCGATATTTTTTCGATTTTACTGTTCATGCGGAGCATATGAGCTCGGGATCAATTCCTCCGCGTCCCTTGGTGATCTCCATCTTCCAGAACAGAAGCTTGTGGAATGGCGATTTTGGTACCTTGGCATCACCTGTTTGATGGATCTTGTTAGAATATACTACTACAACGTTGACAGATGATAAATCCACTCAATCTGAGTGGTTCGCATGTAATATTTTTTTTCTTACAAACCAATTAGTCACTGTCTGTTTGACTCAAGGAGTAAAAAATCTACTCTCTGTCGTGACAATGTTCGCCGATGTGGAGAAAACATCCATTGCGATAATTCCTTCCTTTTTAGACCGCAAAACATATATAGCAATATTCACTCTAATTGTGGCTTAAAAGGTGTCCACTGTCATTTTCTTCAGAGCTCGTCATCAATGGAATTGTAGATCATTATATGCATCATTTCGTAAGCTTGGAAAATACATGTAGACAAACCATCCGTGAACATCTCTTTTTGGTGAGGCCAGAAAACGACACATGTTAGGGCTTGTACAAGGCGGCTACTACAAATAAGCCGGATGATTTTCCAGGAAATCATCCGGCTAGCCAGCCGTCCGATCTGGCGCTTGTTTTGTTCGATGGCAGCAGCCTGTCCCCGATCCATACCGCGTCCTCCTCTGCAGTGATGAAGGTGCATCAGCCTCTTGTCAAATCCACACCGCGCCTCCTCGAACACAAGGTTCGTGCAGCAAAAACAACGGATTGGCAACGGCGCCGGCGACCTCTCAGCACTGGAGCCGTCGGAGATGGTGCTTCATAGCTCCAAAAGAGCCGCCGGCGTCCCGCTGCATCGCAGCGCCGAGACTCACCGAGGGGCTGCACCATGGTAGCACCGCCGGCTGCAAAAAAAAGCTTCAAAGCAGCAGTGACGACACCCCGATGAAGCTCCAGTGCAGCTCCATGGAAGAACCGTCGACGCCGACGAAGCTGCATTGCAGCCCCGGCGACGCTCCATTGCAGCTCTGGTGGAGCTCCATTGCAGCCGCGGCAACGCTCGAACGACCCCGACGACGCTCCATTGTAGCCGTGGCGAAGCGCCATTGTGTTGGAAATATGCCCTAGAGGCAATAATAAAATGGTTATTATTGTATTTCCTTGTTCATGATAATTGTCTATTGTTCATGCTATAATTGTATTAACTGGAAACCGTAATACATGTGTGAGTACATAGACCACAACATGTCCCTAGTAAGCCTCTAGTTGACTAGCTCGTTGATCAATAGATGGTTATGGTTTCCTGACCATAGACATTGGATGTCATTGATAACGGGATCACATCATTAGGAGAATGATGTGATGGACAAGACCCAATCCTAAGCATAGCACAGGATCGTGTAGTTCGTTTGCTAGCGCTTTTCTAATGTCAAGTATCATTTCCTTAGACCATGAGATTGTGCAACTCCCGGATACCGTAGGAATGCTTTGGGTGTACCAAACGTCACAACGTAACTGGGTGGCTATAAAGGTGCACTACAGGTATCTCCGAAAGTGTCTGTTGGGTTGGCACGAATCGAGACTGGGATTTGTCACTCCGTATGACGGAGAGGTATCTCTGGGCCCACTCGGTAATGCATCATCATAATGAGCTCAATGTGACCAAGTGTTTGGTCACGGGATCATGCATTACGGTACGAGTAAAGTGACTTGCCGGTAACGAGATTGAACAAGGTATTGGGATACCGACGATCGAATCTCGGGCAAGTAACGTACCGATTGACAAAGGGAATTGTATACGGGATTGATTGAATCCTCGACATCGTGGTTCATCCGATGAGATCATTGTGGAACATGTGGGAGCCAACATGGGTATCCAGATCCCGCTGTTGGTTATTGACCGGAGAGTCATCTCGGTCATGTCTGCATGTCTCCCGAACCCGTAGAGTGTACACACTTAAGGTTCGGTGACGCTAGGGTTGTAGAGATATTAGTATGCGGAAATCCGAAAGTCGTTCGGAGTCTCGGATGAGATCCCGGACGTCATGAGGAGTTCCGGAATGGTCCGGAGGTAAAGCTTTATATATGGGAAGTCTTATTTTGGTCACCGGAAAAGTTTCGCGCATTATCGGTATTGTACCGGGAGTGCCGAAAGGGGTCCGGGGGTCCACCAAGGGGGTCCACCTGCCCCGGGGGGCACATGGGCTGTAGGGGTGTGCGCCTTGGCCTATATGGGCCAAGGGCACTAGCCCCAAGAGGCCTATGCACCAAGAGACAAGGGAAAGGGAGAGTCCTAAAAGGGGAAGGCACGTCCTAGGTGCCTTGGGGAGGATGGACTCCTCCCTGGCCGCACCCTTCCTTGGAGGAAGGGCCAAGGCTGCGCCCCCCTCTCCCTTGCCCCTATATATATGTGGGGGGGGAGGGCAGCCATATCCTAAGCCCTGGCGCCTCCCTCCCTCCCGTGACACCTCTTCCTCCCCACTTGCGCTTGGCGAAGCCCTGCCGGGATCCCGCTACTTCCACCACCACGCCGTCGTGCTGCTGGATCTCCATCAACTTCTCCTCCCCCCTTGCTGGATCAAGAAGGAGGAGAGGTCCCCGCTCCGTACGTGTGATGAACGCGGAGGTGCCGTCCGTTCGGCGCTAGGATCATCGGTGATTTGGATCACGACGAGTACGACTCCATCAACCCCGTTCTCTTGAACGCTTCCGCTCGCGATCTACAAGGGTATGTAGATGCACTCCTCCCCTCTCGTTGCTAGCATCTCCTAGATTGATCTTGGTGACACGTAGGAAAATTTTGAATTTCTGCTACGTTCCCCAACAGTGGCATCATGAGCCAGGTCTATGCGTAGATTCTATGCACGAGTAGAACACAAAGTAGTTGTGGGCGATGATTTTTTCAATTTGCTTACCGTTACTAGTCTTATCTTGATTCGGCGGCATTGTGGGATGAAGCGGCCCGGACCGACCTTACACATACTCTTACGTGAGACAGGTTCCACCGACTGACATGCACTTGATGCATAAGGTGGCTAGCGGGTGTCTGTCTCTCCCACTTTAGTCGGATCGGATTCGATGAAAAGGGTCCTTATGAAGGGTAAATAGCAATTGGCATATCACCTTTGTGGCTTTTGCGTAGGTAAGAAACGTTCTTGCTAGAAACCCATAGCAGCCACGTAAAACATGCAACAACAATTAGAGGACGTCTAACTTGTTTTTGCAGGGTATGCTATGTGATGTGATATGGCCAAAAGGATGTGATGAATTATATATGTGATGTATGAGATTGATCACGTTCTTGTAATAGGAATCATGACTTGCATGTCGATGAGTATGACAACCGGCAGGAGCCATAGGAGTTGTCTTAATTTATTGTATGACCTGCGTGTCAATGAAAAACGCCATGTAATTACTTTACTTTATTGCTAACCGTTAGCCATAGTAGTAGAAGTAATAGTTGGCGAGACAACTTCATGAAGACACGATGATGGAGATCATGATGATGGAGATCATGGTGCCATGCCGGTGACGAAGGTGATCATGCCGCGCCTCGAAGATGGAGATCAAAAGGCGCAAGATGATATTGGCCATATCATGTCACTTTATGATTTGCATGTGATGTTTGTCATGTTTACATCTTATTTGCTTAGAACGATGGTAGCATAAATAAGATGATCCCTCACTAAAATTTCAAGAGATGTGTTCCCCCTAACTGTGCACCGTTGCGAAGTTCGTTGTTTCGAAGCACCACGTGATGATCGGGTGTGATAGATTCTAACGTTCACATACAACGGGTGTTGACGAGCCTAGCATGTATAGACATGGCCTCAGAACACAAGCAAAACACTTAGGTTGACTTGACGAGCCTAGCATGTACAGACATGGCCTCGGAACACAAGAGACCGAAAGGTCGAACATGAGTCGTATGGTAGATACGATCAACATGGAGATGTTCACCGATGATGACTAGTCCGTCTCACGTGATGATCGGACATGGCCTAGTCGATTCGGATCATGTATCACTTAGATGACTAGAGGGATGTCTATCTAAGTGAGATTTCATTAAATAATTTGATTAGATGAACTTAATTATCATGAACATAGTCAGAAGGTCTTTACAAATTATGTCGTAGCTTACGCTTTAGTTCTACTAAGATATGTTCCTAGAGAAAATTTAGTTGAAAGTTGATAGTAGAAATTATGCGGACTGGGTCCGTAAACAGAGGATTGTCCTCATTGCTGCACAGAAGGCTTATGTCCTTAATGCACCGCTCGGTGTGCTGAACCTCGAGCGTCGTTTGTGGATGTTGCGAACATCTGACATACACGTTTTTATGACTACGTGATAGTTCAGTGCGTAATGTTGAATGGTTTAAAATTGTGGCACCAAAGACGGTTTTGAAACATCGCAGAACATATGGGATGTTCCAAAGACTGAAATTGGGATTTCAAACTAGTGCCCACGTCAAGAGGTATGAGACCTCTGACAAGTTTCTTAAGCCTGCAAACTAAGGGAGAAAAGCTCAATCGTTGAGCATGTGCTCAGATTGTCTGAGTACTACAATCACTTGAATCGAGGGGGAGTTGATCTTCCAGATGAGATAGTTATGGTTCTCCATAGTCACTGCCACCAAGCTATTAGAGCTTCGTGATGAACTATAACATATCAGGGATAGACATGATGATCCTTGAGCAACTCGCGATGTTTGACACCGCGAAAGTAGAAATCAAGTAGGAGCATCAATTGTTGATGGTTAGTAAAACCACTAGTTTCTAGAAGGGCAAGGGCAAGAAGGGATACTTCATGAAATGGCAAATCAGTTGCTGCTCTAGTGAAGAAACCCAAGGTTGAACCCAAACCCGAGACTAAGTGCTTCTGAAATGAGGGGAACGGTCACTGAAGCAGAACTACCCTAGATACTTCGTAGATGAGAAGGCTGGCAAGGTCGACAGAAGTATATTGGATATACATTATATTAATGTGTACTTTACTAGTACTTCTAGTAGCACCAGGGTATTAGATACCGGTTCGGTTGCTAAGTGTTAGTAACTCGAAATAAAAGCTGGGGAATAAACGGAGACTAGCTAAAGGTGAGATGACGATATGTGTTTCCAAGGTTGATGTGATCAAGCATCGCATGCTCCCTCTACCATCGAGATTGGGGTTAAACCTGAATAATTGTTATTTGGTGTTTGCGTTAAGCATAGACATGATTGGATTATGTTTATCGCAATACGGTTATTCATTAAAGGAGAAAAATGGTTACTCTGTCTATTTTAATAATACCTTCAATGGTCTTGCACCTAAAATGAATGGTTTATTGAATCTCGATCGTAGTGATACACATGTTCATGCCAAAAGATATAAGATAGTAATGATAGTACCACATACTTGTGGCACTGCCACTTGAGTCATATTGGTATAAAACGCGTGAAGAAGCTCCATGTTGATGGATCTTTGGACTCACTCGTTTTTGAAAAGATTGAGACATGCGAACCATGTCTATTAGTATATATGCATGAAGAAAGTCCATACAGATGGATCATTTGGACTCACTTGATTTTGAATCACTTGAGACATGTAAATCATACCACATGGGCAAGATGACTGAAAGGCCTCATTTTCAGTAAGATGGAACAAGAGAGCAACTTGTTGGAAGTAATACATTTGATGTGTGCAGTCTAATGAGTGTTGAGGCATGCAGTGGATATCGTTATGTTCTTACTTCACAGATGATTTGAGTAGATGCTGGGAATATTTACTTGATGAAATACAAGTATGAATTATTGAAAGGTTCAAGTAATTTCAGAGTGAAGTTGAAGATCGTCGTGACAAGAGGATAAAATGTCTGTGATATGATCATAGAGATGAATATCTGAGTTACGAGTTTGGCACACAATTAAGAAATTGTGGAAATTGTTTCACGACTAATACCGCCTGGAACACCATATTGTGATGGTGTGTCCGAACATCATAACTGCACCCTATTGGATATGGTGCATACCATGATGTCTCTTATCGAATTACAACTATCGTTTATGGGTTAGGCATTAGAGACAACCACATTCACTTTAAATAGGGCACCACGCAATTCCGTTGAGACGACACCGTATGAACTATGGTTTAGAGAAACCTAAGATGTCGTTTCTTAAAAGTTTGGGGTGCGACGCTTATGTGAAAAAATTTCAGGCTGATAAGCTCGAACCCAAAACGGATAAATGCATCTTCATAGAATACCCAAAACAGTTGGGTATACCTCCTATTTCAGATCCGGAAGCAAAAGTGATTGTTTCTAGAAACGGGTCCTTTCTCGAGGAAAAGTTTCTCTCGAAAGAATTGAGTGGGGGGATGGTGGAGACTTGATGAGGTCATTGAACCGTCACTTCAACTAATGTGTAGCAGGGCACAGGAAGTTGTTCCTGTGGCACCTACACCAATTGAAGTGGAAGCTTATGATAGTGATCATGAAACTTCAGATCAAGTCACTACCAAACCTCATAGGACGACAAGGATGCGTACTACTTCAGAGTGGTACGTAATCCTGTCTTGGAAGTCATGTTGCTAGACAACAATGAACCTACGAGCTATGGAGAAGCGATGGTGGGCCCGGATTCCGACGAATGGCTCGAGGCCATAAAATCGGAGAGAGGATCCATGTATAAAACAAAGTGTAGACTTTGAAGAACTACTTGATGGTCGTAAGGATGTTGGGTGCAGATGGATTTTAAAAGGAAGACGGACAATGATGGTAAATGTCACCATTAAGAAAGCTCGACTTGTCGTTAAGATGTTTTCCGACAAGTTCAAGGAGTTGACTACGATGAGGCTTTCTCACTCGTAGTGATGCTAAGAGTCTGTTGGAATTATATTAGCATTTACTGCATTATTTATGAAATCTTGCAGATAGGATGTCAAAACATTGTTTCCTCGACGATTTTCTTGAGGAAAGGTTGTATGTGATACAACCAGATGGTTTTGTCAATCCTGAAAGATGCTAACAAGTACGCAAAGCTCCAACAGTCCTTCTAAGGATTGGAGTAAGCATCTCGGAGTTGGAATGTACGCTTTGATGAGATGATCAAAGATTTTGGGTTTTTTACAAAGTTTATGAGAAACTTGTATTTCCAAAGAAGTGGGTGGGAGCACTATAGAATTTCTGATGAGTATATTTTGTTGACATATTGTTGATCAGAAATAATGTAGAATTTCTAGAAAGCATAAAGGGTTATTTGAAAAGTGTTTTTCAATGGAAAACCTGGATTAAGCTACTTGAACATTGAGCATCAAGATCTATAAGGATAGATAAAAACGCTTAATAGTACTTTCAAATGAATACATACCGTGACAAGATTTTGAAGGAGTTCAAAATAGATCAGCAAAGAAGGAGTTCTTGGTTGTGTTACAGGGTGTGAGTATTGAGTAAGACTCAAGACCTGACCACGGCAGAAGAGAGAGAAAGGACGAAGGTCGTCCCCTATGCTTTAGATGTAGGCTCTACAGTATGCTATGCTGTGTACCGCACCTGAAGTGTGCCTTGCCATGAGTTAGTCAAGGGGTACAATAGTGATCCGGGAATGGATCACATGACAGCGGTCGAACTTGTCCTTAGTATCTAGTGGACTAAGGAATTTTCTCTATCATGGAGGTGGTAAAATAGTTCGTCGTAAAGGGTTACGTCGATGCAAACTTTGACACTAATCCGGATGACTCTGAGTAGTAAACCGGATTCGTATAGTAGAGCAGTTATTTGGAATAGCTCCAAGTAGCGCGTGGTAGCTACATCTACAAGATGACATAGAGATTTGTAAAGCACACACGGATCTGAATGTTGCAGACCCGTTGACTAAAACCTCTCTCGTAAGCATAACATGATCAAACCCTAGAACTCATTGAGTGTTAATCACATGGTGATGTGGACTAGATTATTGACTCTAGTGAACTTTGAGTGTTAATCACATGGTGATGTGAACTAGATTATTGACTCTAGTGCAAGTGGGAGACTGTTGGAAATATGCCCTAGAGGCAATAATAAAATAGTTATTATTGTATTTCCTTGTTCATGATAATTGTCTGTTGTTCATGCTATAATTGTATTAACTGGAAACCGTAATACATGTGTGAATACATAGACCACAACATGTCCCTAGTAAGCCTCTAGTTGACTAGCTCGTTGATCAATAGATGGTTATGGTTTCCTGACCATGGACATTGGATGTCATTGATAACGGGATCACATCATTAGGAGAATGATGTGATGGACAAGACCCAATCCTAAGCATAGCACAAGATCGTGTAGTTCGTTTGCTAGAGCTTTTCTAATGTCAAGTATCATTTCATTAGACCATGAGATTGTGCAACTCCCGGATACCGTAGGAATGCTTTGGGTGTACCAAACGTCACAACGTAACTGGGTGGCTATAAAGGTGCACTACAGGTATCTCCGAAAGTGTCTGTTGGGTTGGCACGAATCGAGACTGGGATTTGTCACTCCGTATGAAGGAGAGGTATCTCTGGGCCCACTCGGTAATGCATCATCATAATGAGCTCAATGTGACCAAGTGTTTGGTCACGGGATCATGCATTACGGTATGAGTAAAGTGACTTGCCGGTAACGAGATTGAACAAGGTATTGGGATACCGACGATCGAATCTCGGGCAACTAACGTACCGATTGACAAAGGGAATTGTATACGGGATTGATTGAATCCTCGACATCGTGGTTCATCCGATGAGATCATCGTGGAACATGTGGGAGACAACATGGGTATCCAGATCCCGATGTTGGTTATTGACCGGAGAGTCATCTCGGTCATGTCTGCATGTCTCCCGAACCCGTAGGGTCTACACACTTAAGGTTCGGTGACGCTAGGGTTGTAGAGATATTAGTATGCGGAAATCTGAAAGTCGTTCGGAGTCCCGGATGAGATCTCGGACGTCACGAGGAGTTCCGGAATGGTCCGGAGGTAAAGATTTATATATGGGAAGTCTTATTTTGGTCGCCGGAAAAGTTTCGCGCATTATCGGTATTGTACCGGGAGTGCCGAAAGGGGTCCGGGGGTCCACCAAGGGGGTCCACCTGCCCCGGGGGGCCACATGGGCTGTAGGGGTGTGCGCCTTGGCCTATATGGGCCAAGGGCTCCAGCCCCAAGAGGCCCATGCGCCAAGAGATAAGGGAAAGGGAGAGTCCTAAAAGGGGAAGGCACCTCCTAGGTGCCTTGGGGAGGATGGGCTCCTCCCTAGCCGCACCCTTCCTTGGAGGAAGGGCCAAGGCTGCGCCCCCCCCTCTCCCTTGCCCCTATATATATGTGGGGGGAGGGCAGCCATACCCAAAGCCCTGGCGCCTCCCTCCCTCCCGTGACACCTTTTCCTCCCCGCTTGCACTTGGCGAAGCCCTGCCGGGATCCCGCTACTTCCACCACCACGCCGTCGTGCTGCTGGATCTCCATCAACTTCTCCTCCCCCCTTGCTGGATCAAGAAGGAGGAGACGTCCCCGCTCCGTACGTGTGTTGAACGCGGAGGTGCCGTCCGTTCGGCGCTAGGATCATCGGTGATTTGGATCACGACGAGTACGACTCCATCAACCCCGTTCTCTTGAACGCTTCCGCTCGCGATCTAGAAGGGTATGTAGATGCACTCCTCCCCTCTCGTTGCTAGCATCTCCTAGATTGATCTTGGTGACACGTAGGAAAATTTTGATTTTCTGCTACGTTCCCCAACACATTGCAGCAGCGGCGAAGCTCCGACGACCCTCGGCGACCCTCCATTGCATCACGGCGGCGCTCCATTGCAGCTCTGGTGGAGTTCCATTGCAGCCACGGCGAAGCTCGAGCGACCCCAACGGTGCTCCATTGCAGCCGCGGCGGAGCCCCGACGACCCTCCATTACAGCCACGGTGCACTCATTGTATCGCCGGTGATGACAGCGGATGCTGCGACGCGGCATGCGGCAACCATGGCGGAAGCTGCGACGACGGCGGAATTTGCGGTGGAGCGCGGGGATGCTGCGATGCAGCTCCGATGAAGCTCTATTGCAGCCCCGGCGGCGTGAGGATGAATCAGCCATGGCCGACGGCCGTCACCTCCTCCGCTGCGGTGATGCTGCTTCGAACAAGAGAAGGGAAAGGAAAAGAATCGGTGGAGGATATGTTTCGTGGAAGAAGATAAAGTGTAGGCAATTGGAGTGGTGGGCGGGCCCCACAGCGCCACGTGTAGCACAAGAAAAGGGGCTTACGGGGAGAGAGTTATCATCCGACTTAATTGAAATGTTTTCCCTTGTACAATGCGTAGCCCCAGAATGATGCCTCATACGCCATGTAGGATCGGATGTCAGAAAAAAAATTCAGATAGAGCAGCCCTGCGTATAGGATTTTATTTTTGATGGAATTCCAGATGGATTGATGGAAAAAACAAGATAGCTAAGACTATTTTTGTACACATTTGTGTTACAAATCCTTAATACGTTTATAATTTCAAGTGTGCCAAAAAATGCAGAAACGCCCAAAATCTACAAACTGCAGTACTTTTTATGAGCAAGTATTTCATCCAAAAGCTTCCTAAGGGCATGTACAATGATGGCATATGGATAGAGACTAGTGGTTGGGGCGCCACCTGATGGCGCATCCTGAAAGGGAGCTGGGCGGTGCCTGATTTGCTGCCACCCAATCAGCAGCCTTGTAAGTTCATCACGGATTAATATTTTTTAGGAAAGCAAACATACATTGTGCACATGTATGGAGGACATTAGGCATGTGTGGCACATATGGAGATACAACCTGATGGCAAGTCAAATGCATTATTGACAACTTTTATTACTGTCACTACCCTTAGCGGCCCCCGCCGAGTTGACACTCGCCTTTACCTGCTCTAGCAACTTCTCATTGGCACCATCGCGGCTCGCCATCATAGTAGGACGTAGACAACGTCCCTCTCACGGGTGTCATAGAAGAAGTATTAGCGGTTGTCGGCGTAGACCTTGGCAATACCTGATGCTACACTCTACAGCGAGCTTGGCAAGGAAGATGTCATCAGCGAAAAGGCGTCCGTCGAGTCCTTGGAACTGCATCGATCAGGGGAGCAGTAGAGACAAACAAAAGGTTCAATCAATTCTATCCAGTAGAATATATAAATGCAACTAATGGCATATGTAATTCAAATACTCCCTCTGTTCACTTTTATAAGGCCTTGAAGACATTTCAGACAACATGCAAAACAACCTATTTTCAGTTGTCTGAAACGACTTATAAAGGTGAATGGAGGGGGTACATAAAGGGCAAATCTAGTAGGCTTATACCAATGTTTGCATGTGAAAAGAAAAAAGACATTTCTTTCTTTGAGGTGGGCATTTGCATTGTTGGGTGACAGCAGCATGTGAGTATCATAACTTAAACTGAAGTTCAGGTTTGATGTAAAAAATCAGATTTCAGAAAGCAAGGCTAAGTCGGGAGAAATACATACTGATGCTTGCATGTGATTATCATAACTTAAGCTGATGCATGCAAATACAAAATGCATCAACTTATGGAATGCTAATGCAAATAATATTTATTTTCTATCATTTGGATGACACTTGTTAGAGCATCTCCACCCAGCCCCCCAGGACGCCCCCCGGAGCCTTTTTTAGCACCGGCAGTGAAAAATTACCCCAGTCACGCCCCCACCATCTCGTTTTGCGTCGGATTTGGCCAAAATTACATCCGGCGATACCAACCCTAACCCAGGGAGCCGGGGGTCTGCCGGGGGCATCAGCACTATTATTTACACGCAGCAAGCCAACTGTCAGCCTCCCACTCCCTCTCTCTCCCTTGCATGCAACAGGCCCACTGCAACAGGCCCACCCATTTGCATGCCTCCAGCTCGCCCACAGTTCATCTCTTTTTCCTCTCATCTCTCTTATCTTGTACTGTTGGGTAGTGGTACGGCTAGGAAACTTTTTCACCCCATGCCAAAATTTTCACCGGCATGAACCCCCAAGCGGCTGAAAAGATGGCTCCTGGGGGGGGGGGGGCAAACGAGTGGAGATGCTCTTAACACTATGATTCAGCTAGCTTTGCCAGCTAACATATTATTTCTATAGTCTAGGTTGCCTAAAAAATCCAATTACTAATAAATTCCCTTGAAAGTAAAAGGAGGATTGACAATAAACTTTTGAAACATTCGGAACTCGGCCAGTTCCTCTGGTAACAGCCACTGGATCATGGTGGTGATGGCGGTCATGGACGAAAGCCATCAAGCTCAAGATCTGCGTAACATGCAGATGAAAAATACATTTCAGAAATTGGATTGAGATATGGTAGCTTCAAATAAGCATCCTAATTCGTAGTCCAAATCATGCAACTCCCTGATTCAGTAGAAAAGTATTGCAAGACAATTAAAAAAGAACACATGATCTCCATATTAGTTCATTTATCTAGCGGTGACATTGTCTGTTGTCCAAGATATATCAGCTTTCACGACCATGCCTTAAAAAGACACCTTTTCATTTATAAATTCTAAATGAGACTGCTCCTTTTTGTAATGCATAGAAGTTGGAAGAATGTTACTAAAATGATATTACATGAAAAGTTAGATACGCCACATCATGATACTTATGATAATACGGTTGGAAGAAACTATCAACGGCATGAACTCTACCCTTATCCACAAAACTACGTAACCAATATACTGTAGCCGTGCTCAATGTATGATTATTAATTGTCGTGGACGATCCAGAACAATCTCTTGCAAACCATGCTTACTAAATTATAAGGAATGCAGAATTCAACAACAAAAACATTATAGACCTCTCAGTAAAACATAGAAATGGAAATGGTTAATTTATCTGGCAGAAAATTAGGACGACCAGAACACATTTGCAGAACATACTGCGTAAAGATTGACATGTGTATATACATTACACGTTGCTTGAGGATTACTAACAAGAACAGTATAATTTCAAAAACATTCTTTCTCAGGCATAACGATTTACATAAGAACAGTATAATTTCAAAAACAGTTGAGTGCATCCCTGAATTTTTGGCACAACGATTTACATAAGACGGTATAGTATGACTAAAAAGGTTAGAGCTAAGTATTGCAAAAAGTTCAAGTATAGTGGTTTACCTCACTGTACGGGCTCCAACTAACATATAAGCCATGTAATCCAGGACTTCAGAATAAATTCCGAATGGGTTAGAGAGGCAAACATGGTATGATGATATTGAAGTGCTCGATTGTCTGACCTGCCAATCACCTCGCTAAGTGAATCATGGTGTTATACTTCCACATTGTCTAGCTGTATGAGTTGCAGCTCACTTGGGGAAGAAATTTCAGAAATTGTGGCAACCTTTTCATTCGCCTCATAAAAAATCTTCAGGCCATGAATAAAGAGAGGATGGATGCGAGCAGTTGCTGCAGCACGCACAAAAAAGTAATTGGATTTGGACCTTAGGTATTGGGGAACAAAGATGAAGCTGCGAAGATGAGAAACGTCCAACACATATGTCAATCTAAGCTATCATTTACAACACAGTAGTGGTACCTCAAATTAAGATATATCGAGACATGAAAATTAATATATATACCACATGAAAGTAGGCAAATCTAGTAGAGGGATACATATCCTAGGCCTTGGATGGTACCAGAACACGATAAACAAATATGTACCTTCTTTGTCCATGATAAGGTCCAGCCCAAAATATTCAACAAACAACTGAGTATTGTGCTTGACCGCTTGACCATAAAGTGTGTGTAGCATAACATGCCCTATTCTGTCAGCAGAGCATGCGCATCGATAGGCTTGACCACCTGAAGATTAATTAGACAAAGAAGAAAGGATAAAAAATATGTGGCAGCTACCTATTTGTAACCTCAGATTGATGATGGAAGGAAAATTACCTTCTCCAAAATCTAAGCTTTGGCCTCCAAAAGCGCGTTGATAATTTTTTCCTTCTTCAGTTCTGAAAATGGTAATCCATAGTTCTCAAGCCCTATAACAGCCTTTCGTGCTTCTCTACACATATACTGAATGCATCTTGGTCACCTGGAGATGAATAAAAATATCATGTCAGAGCTTCAAATCCAAGGGCTCAAAGAAAAAATATGTTATGTTGTTGAAACATTGTCATGCATTTCTTAAACTATTTCTCCATGTAAACTTACCGAGCCAATCACTTCCTTTCACTGTATCATACATATGCCAGCTCCAGTCATCTTCACTCATGTTTCCAAGAGCAGCATTTATACCTCCCTGCACTCATAGGTGTTAATAGCAAAGAACAAAAACCCATTGAGCATTCTCCAGAAGGCAACAGTGCAAAACTGCAAATCATCGTCTAGAGACATACAGTAAAGCCCTGAATCTTTTAGCATTCCTACAAGACTAATGCAGATTTCCCCACATGCTTCAGTGAGTTCATATAATGATAGAAAAATCAAAAGAATTCTGAGATGATGTGGGAAGAAATATCACCGAGCTATTTCAGATCCTATAAGCTGATGGCTGTTTCATATCATGCAGTCGGAATAACATAAGTCAATGAGTTAAATTATAATTGGAGTTAAATAGGCAAATGTGCAGTGAGAATGTTGAACCCTCATATCCACAAATTCATGGGCCAACTGCACATTATAGGAAGTACTTTGTATTAAAGAAAAATGATGATTGCTTTGATAGTTCGGCACACACATAATTTTATGGATAATTACTCACATATCTGAATGCCATGTTTCTTATGCTTCATACCTAGCTAAAATTCCTTCTAGTGTTTTCTAGAACCAGAAACAAATCATGCTTCTTGTGGGCCTTGAGAACTCAAATGTAATATGTGCCCTTGTCATCATGTTTTTCGTATCTACAAAATCTATAGATTTAACATAATAGTAAGATGGTTTAGAATTTGCCTTTAAATCAATTTAACACTATGTAATGGCCTAAAATAGTCTAATGCTCAAGAGACAGTTTCATTTGCTGGCAATGGAAGCTGGTTAAGTAGCATTCAAATTAAAGGGACTAGGATGTGAGCACTAAGAAGGTGATAATATATCCTCCAATTCACAGATTCACTTATTTTATTCAGCAGAGATATGTTCTCAGTTTCTTTGAACACCATGTGATATGAATGTATGATTAAAATATCCTAAGATCAAGGACAATGTAAATCTAGTGTTCAATGATTTGCCTGACTAGAAGGTCAGGGACTGTACTGCCAAGCCCCATGCCACTCGTTTTGAGCATTTGAATTGTTCTTTGAAATGCAATTAAGTATGCAAGGTTAACAACAAAAGTAATCCACTACGCAAAAAGACCCGTCAACAGAAGGGCATGAAAAATAAATAAATCTGGGTTGCAAGTCAACTTCATTGCCGAAACCATCCCATCGTCATGGGTTTAGTAAAAACATTTGGGAATCTACAAATATCCAATCATATAAACACAAGATAAGGAAGAATATCTCCGCATGCCTAGACAAGTAAATGGTGTGGCCAGACTTTTCAATGGAGTGAAAAAACAGGGAACCTCTATTAGTGTTGGAAGAACAAATGGACATTCCCATTCCACAAACTGGCGGCCAGGGGGCAGCTGTTGGGGAACGTAGTAATTTCAAAATTTTCCTACGCACACGCAAGACCATGGTGATGCATAGCAACGAGAGGGGAGAGTGTTGTCTATGTACCCTCGTAGACCGTAAGCGGAACCGTTATGACAACGCGGTTTATGTAGTCATACGTCTTCACGATCGACCGATCCTAGCACCAAAAGTACGGCACCTCCGCGATCTGCACACGTTCGGCTCGGTAACGTCCCACGAACTCACGATCCAGCAGAGTGTCGAGGGAGAGCTTCATCAGCATGACGGCGTGATGACGGTGATGATGAAGCTACCGGCGTAGGGCTTCGCCTAAGCACTGCAACGATATGACCGACCGCACACGGCTAAGAGATCAATGGTCAACGGTGTGTCTATGGGGTGCCCCCTCCCCCGTATATAAAGGAGGGGAGGAGGAGGAGGGCCGGCCACAAGGGGCGCGCCCAAGGGGGGATTCCTAGTCCTAGGAGGAGTAGGTTTCCCCCTTTCCTAGTCTAACTAGGAGAAGGAAGGGAAGGAAGAAGAGGGGAGAAGGAAGGAGGGGGGCGCCGCCCCCTCCTAGTCCAATTCAGACCAGCCCATGGGGGGGCGGCCACCCCTTGAGGCCCTTCTCTCCTTTCCCGTATGGCCCATTAAGGCCCACTACTTCCCCCGGTGAATTCCCGTAACTCTCCGGTACTCCGGAAAATACCCGAATCACTCGGAACCTTTCCGATGTCCGAATATAGCCTTCCAATATATCGATCTTTATGTCTCGACCATTTCGAGACTCCTCGTCATACCCGTGATCTCATCCGGGACTCCGAACAACCATCGGTACATCAAATCACATAACTCATAATACAAATCATCATTGAACGTTAAGCGTGCCGACCCTACGGGTTCGAGAACTATGTAGACATGACTGAGACACATCTCTGGTCAATAACCAATAGCGGAACCTGGATGCTCATATTGGCTCCTACATATCCTACGAATATCTTTATCGGTCAAACCGCATAACAACATACGTTGTTCCCTTTGTCATCGGTATGTTACTTGCCCGAGATTCGATCGTCGGTATCCTCATACCTAGTTCAATCTCGTTACTGGCAAGTCTCTTTACTCGTTCCGTAATGCATCATCCCGCAACTAACTCATTAGTCACAATGCTTGCAAGGATTCTAGTGATATTGAAAGCACAAGTGCTCCCTGGGTGATTTTGGTAATTAATGTCAACATATCTCTTGTTGGACTAATGCTTCTACCTAGTGTGTTTCAGATAAGTTCAAAAATGGAGTGGCATGGACTAGAGGATGTGGAACCCCTTCAAAATGCTAAGGACAAAGGATTGGCTCAAGCTCAAAGCTCAGGACTCTACATTTTTCATTTTAAGTGATCCAAGATCACATTGAGTCCATAGGAAAAGCCAATACTATCAAGAGGGGGTGAGGTGTTCCTTAATGAGTTTCCTGCTCAAAGTGCTTAGTGATATGCTCCAAAAATCCTCAACTACTTTCTCACATCCACATATGTCCCAAACCAAAAGTCAAACTCGGCCCCACCAAAACTTTCTATCCGGCGCCACCGAGTTCAGTTGACATAGCCACTGCCAGAAACCCTAATCAGTTCGGTCTCACCGGTGGGATCTCGGTCTCACCGAGATGGGCTTGCAAACTCTCTGTTGCCTATTGCAATAATTTTGGTCCCACCGAGATATGCAATCGGTCCCGCCGAGTTTGCTTGGCCAACTCTCTGTTTCGCTTATTACCCAAATCGGTCCCACCGAGTTTGTGTAATCGGTCAAACCGAGTTCAGGCTTTACCCTAACCCTAGCACATTGGTGCTACCGAGTTGATCATATCGGTCCCACCGAAATGCCCAACGGTCACATTATGAACTAAATCGGTCTGACCGAGTTTCACGATTCGGTCCCACCGAGTTTGGTAAATTGTGTGTAACGGTTAGATTTTGTGTGGAGGCTATATATACCCCTCCACCCACTCTTCATTCGTGGAGAGAGCCATCAGAACATGCCTACACTTCCAACATACATTTTCTGAGAGAGAACCACCTACACTTGTGTTGAGGTCAAGATATTCCATTCCAACCACATAAATCTTGATATCTAGCCTTCCCCAAGTTGCTTTCCACTCAAATCATCTTTCCACCAAATCCAATCCTATGAGAGAGAGTTGAGTGTTGGGGAGACTATCATTTGAAGCACAAGAGCAAGGAGTTCCTCATCAACACGCCATTTGTTACCTCTTGGAGGGTGGTGTCTCCTAGATTGGCTAGGTGTCACTTGGGAGCCTCCGTCAAGATTGTGGAGTTGAACCAAGGAGTTTGTAAGGGCAAGGAGATCGCCTACTTCGTGAAGATCTACCCGAGTGAGGCAAGTCCTTCGTGGGCGACGGCCATGGTGGGATAGACAAGGTTGCTTCTTCGTGGACCCTTCGTGGGTGGAGCCCTCCGTGGACTCGCGCAACCGTTACCCTTTGTGGGTTGAAGTCTCCATCAACGTGGATCTACGATAGCACCACCTATCGGAACCACGGATAAAAAATCTCCATGTCTCACAATTGCGTTTGCACACTCCAATCCCATCCCTTTACATTCTTGCAACTTGCATGCTTTACTTTCCGCTGCTCATATACTCTTGTCATGCTTGCTTGATATGTATTGTGAATGGTTCTTGTCCCAAAACTCCACATCAACTTAAGGAAATTAAAAACTGCAACTTTTCTTCTTAGAGTCTATTCACCCCCCTCTAGACACCTCTTCGCGATCCTTTCAATTGGTATCAGAGCTTTGGTCTCCATTGCTTTGGTTTAATCACCATTGGAGGAAGATGGATGAGTCTACGTTGGGGAGTCTTAGATGTAGAGTGCCTATTCGTGATGGAGAGTTCTTTCATGAGTGGAAAAATGAAATGCTTGAAATTTTCAATGAATATTGTCGTGGGATTGTCACGGCAGATGTCCTTGTGTAAGGACTTAGTAGTGGAGCCACCGCAACTAGGAAGCTTAAAGGGGTTAAAGCGGGACAAAGGACACGAGGGTTTATACTGGTTCGGCCCCTTACGGTGAAGGTAAAAGCCTAATCCAGTTGAGGTGGAATTGCTAGGGTTTTGATGACCAGGGAGCGAATCCACTATGCCGGGCTCTCGATTTGATGTTACTTGCCCTAAGCCGCCGGCGGGTCGTCCCCTTATATACACGGGTTGCCCCCCGCGGCCTACAGAGTCCCGGCCGGCTCATAAACAGTGTCTGGCTCGATGACTAGTTAATCTTGCCTTACAATGCAAGTCATGTTATTATGGCGGTTTATCACCACGGGCCTTAAGTCGCCTTTGGGCTTGGGGCCCTTGACTGAACCGCCATCTTCAAGCTTGATATTGGACTTCATCTGATGAATCACTATAACGTAACTCGGCCCCTCCTGGGCGGGTTACACTAGTAGTGATATCCCCAACATTAGGCCCCAAATTGATTTGAACCGGTTCATGTCAATCTTCAATACTTTAAGAAAAAGTCTTCTACCTTCTACCTGTGCAAAAAATTATAACCCGCCATGACGTCATCTTCTGGATTCCTGATAACCCGCCGTGACGTCATCTTCCATTTAATTTATATTTTATTCAATCATATCTCAACGGATCCTTATCTTTAATGACCATCCCGAAAATTGAGGCGTCTGAATAGCTGGATAACCATGTTTCAGCCTCCTCATTCCTCGCGCCCACTCTGTCAGTCTTCTCCTTATAAATAGGCATGACTTTAGGTCTTTCTTCATTCTCCCCTTTTCCGTCTTCTTCTTCCTCTCGTGACTACGCTGCTGTTCGAGCTCCGCCGCCGCCGCCGCCGTAGAGCACTTCGTCTTCATCGACCTCGGCCGCTGCATCAACCTGAATCAGTCCAGAGAACGGCGGCGACCCTCCGCAGTAGATCTGCAGCTGTAAGCCTTCGTCTTCCCGCACCTCAGATCCGCATTAGGGTTTGCGAGTTCCTCTGTGTTCTTCACTGTTCATCACAGATTATCCATGGTTTCTTCATTGCATCCTCTTTTGATCCAAAAGAAGTACTAAACACATGCGGTAGTTGTTTTGCATCCATTTCAGACGCTAGTAGATCCCTTTTTCTAGTTCAGAGGCCTCATGAGAACTCACGAGCTCATCTGCACTAGATTTTTAGGTCTAGAATATTTTCTTTTCTGAACAGCCGTTTGATCCAAAATAATAGCTGCAATCTGTGAAACTTGTTTGTACAATATTTAGGCAAAATCTGTATTTGTTAGACCCACCTGGTCATGGCGACTCACACCACCGGCTTTAATTTGAGATGCTCAATAAATAACTTCAACCACGCCCGGTGGCTTAAATAACTGTAACTGCTCATGGCGGCTTCAACAATCTGACATAACTAGCCATACGCCATTAGGCCCCTCTTATAAGCCGCCATCTTGAGTATGATTTGAAGTATTTCTCTCTGGCTTAAATTTGAACCGGAAATTTTTATTTTGTCGTAGGCTTCCACCTTTAAAATGTCGCCGAAAGCGCCAAATCCATCGTCACAGAAAGCATCCTTGCTGATTTTGTGAAGACCGGCTATCTGCCAAAGAAGGAATTCATGTCCTATCGTGCTCCTGATCCAACAGAGGAAAAACCTCAACCCAAAGAGGGGGAAGTCATCATCTTTACTGATCACATGAACCGGGGCTTTTCTCCACCCGGCTCAAAGTTTTTCAGAGATGTCCTGCACTTTTTCGATCTCCGACCTCAAGATATCGGTCCCAACTCTGTATCTAACATTTGCAATTTCCAAGTGTTCTATGAGGTGTACCTTGGAGAAGAACCCAACTTGCTGCTCTTCAGGGAATTATTTTATTTGAACCGGCGGAACAAACGTGTCAATGGGCCTAGCTTGGAACTTGGTGGGATTTCAATCCAGCGACGGAGAGACTGTCTTTTCCCGTATGCCGAACCACCGAGTCACCCTAAAGACTGGAACCAGACGTGGTTCTACTGTCAAGATACTTCTCCGGCTGATGAGAACCCTCTGCCCGGCTTCGTGCCCTGCTCCTCGAGTCCACTCACCCTTTGCCAGATAAGCTGTCTCCTGCTGAACGCCAAAAACTCGCCCCCACCATGAGTAAAGTCAAAGCTCTTCTGGGGAACAGCTTGAATGGCATTGATTTGGTCCGGGTTTGGCTTTCCTGGCGGGTTATTCCATTGAGCCGCCGCCCTGGTTTGATGTGTGACTACACAGGCCAGAAGAATGATCCTTTGTGGCACAGCCCTGACGATTTACTTGATGACGTCATTGATGATAGGACAAAATCACTCCAGAATGAGAGCCTAGCAGATTGTGGCAAAGTAGGTTTGAGCCCTTTCTGCAAAGCTAACCCGGCTCCAGCGGTAAGCTAGTAACTTTAAGCATTTTTATTTTATACTCTCACCTTCGAGGTTTTACCTTTACTCAAAACTCTTGTTGAAATTCACAGGCTACTGATGAGTTTTGGAAAGCAAATTATGATCATGAAACTGCAAAAAAGGCCAGAAAAGCTAAGAAAGCCGCCAGGAGAGCCGCCGCCAGGAAGAAAGGAAACAAACCCAGCGCCTCAGACATGCTTCGGATAGAGGAAACCTCTGAATCAGAGGTAGCTCTTGATTCTCTAGGCTCCTTTTAACTATCTTATTGACACTGATTATCCTCAGGAGGATACAGGAGCGAGTCATGCAGCGGTTGAAGAGGTAACTATCATTTCCTCCGACTCCGAGCCTTTGCCAAGACGGAAAGTCCGAAGAGTAACCCAGAAAGTAAGATTTTCACATCCTTTAGCTTACCAAGATCCTCAATTTCTTTTGAAGCGACAGATTCATGAGAGCCGGAGGCAGACCCGGACGAGCAAAGATGCAGAACTCTTCTCCGGCTTGCCCAATACACCAAGGAAACGTCGGAACGAGGTCATCTCCGATTTAAATTCCTTTTATCCCCTGGCGGGTCTCACTCGTCAACCACTCAACTCTTCTGACTCAAACTTCCAGGGAACTTCACCTTCCTCCGGCGAGTCAATGCAATCCAATTTGCCGGCTTTCAAAAAGGCTCCAGGGTAATGATAACCTGCTTACCCTGCGTTAATTTCAATTTTCTACTCTTGCCCTGACTTTTTGATTCGATGTAGTGGACAAGTAAAGCCCATCAAAAGGGCGAAGAAAAACAAACGGCCGAAGAGTCGATCTTAAATGAACCGAAGCTCGGAACGGCTTACCCTGCGTTAATTTCAATTTGCTACTCTTGCCCTGACTTTTTGATTTGATGTAGTGGACAAGTAAAGCCCGTCAAAAGGGCGAAGAAAAACAAACGGCCGAAGAGTCGATCTTAAATGAACCGAAGCTCGGAACGGCTGCTCCTGACACCTCCACTCATGAACCGCCGCCTGAACTAGCCCACGATATTCCAACGCCTATTGCTGATCCGCCTGTCGAGCAAGCCATTGATGGTTCTGAAAATCCGGAGATCCCTAGCCCGGCTAAGACAGATGACTCTGATGTCGAAATCATCAAGACCGGCTTTGTTGAGCCGGGAAGACCAACCGTGCTGGCCAAGTGCTCCGCCAAGGAAGAACTTCTGGAACGCCGCAGGGCTAAACTGGATGTTACTGATTATTCTCACATGAGTATTGGAGAAATCTTCTCTGGCTATATGAGCCAAGTGCACAACAGCCGTGACATGGAAATTGACATGGTGAAGCAGATGCACCAAAAATCTGAGGTATAACTCTTCTTGCTGTACTTTATTTATCCTTACCATACCAACCCCCAAGTCTATTGTTTATGATGAAATATGTTGTAGACTTAAGACCAGCTTAGTAATATGTGTAAGAAGTCCGGCTTACCCTGTAGCTCCCAAGGGCCGGCTTAAACAGTATGTTTGAACCAGTCCTTATCATGTTTAAATCAAAAAGTTCTTGTAACAGCAATATGCATTAGCCCCCAAGTGCCAAGTATCTTTGCGTGCAAAATGCTTGGGACTTACTTTTATGAACCGCCACCGTAAGCAGATTTCTTCAACACACATTAGCCCCCAAGTGCCAAGTGTCATTGCATGCCAAAGGCTTTGGTCTTAATGTGGCATTATGATAATCCTGACTTTAGCCCGGCATTTGTGCAGGCCACCATTAATCAATTTGAACCAGAAATATCTGATTTGAAGAATCGCCTGGAAGCACAGGAGATTGAAACCCAAAAAGCCAACTCCAAGTTTGAATTCAGTGTATCTGAACAAGAGAAACTAAAAAAAGGCTTTGAATCCGAAAAGAAGGCCTGGGCTGATGAAAAGATCGCTTTGATCAATCGGGCTGAGAAGGCAGAGGCGGCTCTTACAGAAGCAACCGCCGAACTATCTGGTTTAAAACGCCATATATCTCAGATGGTCTCAGCAATCTTTGGTAAGCTATTCTGCTAGCGTTAGATATGTGAATCTGTCAAATGAGCATAATATTATCATCAACTCACCTAACATTACAATGCAGGGCCCAGGAGTTCCAATCTGAACCAAAGCATGTTGATAAAGCTGAAGGCGGTTTATACGCTAGTGGAGCAACTCTACACCGGGTCTCAACGTGCTATAGCCGCAGTGGCCCTGTCAAATGAAGTTCCTACTCTCCTGTTAGATGTATTAAAGCGGCTTGCTGTGCTACCTCAGCGGTTTAAGGAACTAGGGTGATCTTCTGCGAGAGCTGGAGCCGTAGCTGCATTAAGCCGGGCCAAGGCATGGCTACCGGAGCTAGACCCGGCCGACATCGCCATTGGGTATCCAAGCTTAAAGGAGGACGGCACACCTTTTGGACAGGAGGACTTCACCACTTGTGTTAAGGAGATACGCCCTGTGGCGACCCTGATTGCTGATGACACAGATCTGACCAAGTATCATCCGGGTTATGACGCTGAAAATAGGAGGATTCCAACGCCGCATTATGAAGTGATCAGCCTGATCCCTCCAATTCGTAAGCATACCTTCGCCCCTGAAGTTGACCCGGCTGGATTAATTGATGATGAAGCTGAATTTGAGGCTTTGAGTGGCATTGACTGGTCATCATCAACCTTCCAGGACATGGAACATGATGGAGGAGCGGAATGGGATGATCCGGAAGCTTCAGGCCATCAACACAATTGATCCGTCGGGCGGGTCATATTTATATTTTGCTGAAAATACAATATTAATCATTTGTACACGGGGAGTCATGTAATAGGATAGACATAACTTGGTTTTGCCGTGCCTTTGTGCACGCGTTTGATGCTCAATACTGTTAAGCCGCCATCTTATATTTATCCGTATTGTGCTTATCATCTGTTTTCTTTATGCTTAAGAAAGCCATTGCACCGCCCTACGTACAGAAAGACATCACAAGATCCTCGGCGGCTTACTGCAAGGCGGGTCATAGATATATAAACTTGTTTATCAATTATAACCTTGAAATACAACTGATGATATCATACCTGCGATCCTTTGAATGATACCGCCGGTTTATGTGACCCGGGTAATGAGGGTCGTACCCTAATTCTGTAAAAAGCCAGCACATATGATGTTTGTTATATGCTGACAACCTATTGATCAAGGTTAAGCCGGGCAAAAAAGAAACCACTCATATACGCTTTAGATATGATCAAACAAGTTTCAAGTAAAATCCAAAAAATTGTGATTACAAAAACTTACAAGAAACAGACAAAATTCTGAGGCTTCTGATTTGAATACGATCAGTAAACCGTTCCAAAGGGGTTAAGCTAAGATTCGAATACGATCACATAGCCCCCAGTGGCTTTGGCATTGCCGATCAAGAGGGTACCGACAGCTATGTTCTCTTTGGTTCGAATATGACCTATGTTTGAACAGGAAGCCCCCAAGTCACCTTGAGAGTTGTTTGACGACGCTGATTTGAATACGATCCACGTCGGACCCAAGAGGGGTTAAGCTATGATTCAGATACGATCAAGAAGCCCCCTAGTAGGTTTGGCAGTGTGCCAGTCAAAAGGGTATCGACAGCTATGTTCTCTTTGGTTCGAATACGACCTATGTTTGAACAGGAAGCCCCCTAGTGATCATGATATTTAACGGCTAGATTCGAATGCGATCCTGAGCCGGACCAAAAGGATAGCCAGATTCAAATATGATCAACTCCCTGTTGGTCATTTTAAAGATATAATAATGAGGACATATAAACTTCTGAAGATGAAAAGGACAGAGGTCCTGCTTTATTGCTTATCGTAGTAGATACATCGTCAAAATATGTACATCATAAGAGCCGGCGGCTCAAGTATAGTAAGGCCGAAGATGGGCGATATTCCACGGCCGGCGGGTCTCTTCCTCTGACCACGTGAGTCTTTGCGCTCTCGAACATCGATGAGGTAATATGACCCGTTGTGTAAATTCTTACTGACCACAAAGGGCCCTTCCCAAGGTGGGGATAACTTGTGCGCATCAGACTGATCCTGGATAAGCCGGAGCACTAAGTCACCTTCTTGAAAGGTTCTGGACTTAACCCGGCGACTGTGATAGCGACGCAGGTCCTGTTGGTAAATCGTCGAGCGGGCTGCTGCTAAGTCACGCTTCTCATCCACAAATCAAGTGCATCTTGACGGGCTTGTTCGTTATTAGCTTCAACGTAAGCCGCCACACGGGGCGAGTCATGACGAATGTCACTTGGTAGAACCGCCTATGCTCCATAAACCATTAAGAAAGGCGTATAACCCGTAGATCTGTTAGGTGTAGTATTGATGCTCCATATCACAGAAGGCAACTCCTCCACCCAACAACCCAGCGTCCGCTGTAAAGGGACCATGAGCCAGGGCTTAATGCCTTTCAAGATCTCCTGATTGGCTCTTTCAGCTTGACCATTGGATTGAGGATGAGCTACTGATGAAACATCGAGTCGGATATGCTCACGTTGACAGAACTCTTCCATGGCACCTTTGGACAGATTAGTACCATTGTCAGTTATGATACTGTGTGGAAAACCAAAACGAAAGATCACCTTTTTCATGAATTGAACCGACGTGGCTGCATCACACTTACTGACCAGCTCTGCCTCAACCCACTTCGTGAATTTATCAACCGCCACCAGCAGGTGTGTCTTTTTATCCTTGGACCTTTTGAAAGGCCCAACCATGTCAAGCCCCAGACTGCAAACGGCCAAGTAATTGGAATCATCCTCAATTCTTGAGCCGGCACATGAGCTCGTCGTGGGAATTTCTGGCAACCATCACATTTACTGACCAGATCCTCCGCATCAGCATGAGCCCTCAGCCAATAAAAACCATGGCGGAAAGCCTTGGCCAGAAGAGATTTAGAACCGGCATGATGACCACAATTGCCTTCATGGAACTCACGAAGGATTTCTTGACCCTCCTTAGGCGGAACACAATGTTAAAACGCCCCAGTAACACTATGATGATGCAACTCACCATTAACAATTGTCATTGACTTAGACCACCGGACGATTTGTCTAGCCAAGGTCTTGTCCTCAGGCAACTCGCCCCGGGTCATGTAAGCCAAATATGGTACTGTCCAATCTGGGATGACGTGAAGAGCTGCCACCAATTGCACTTCTCGGTCTGGGACAGCTAAGTCTTCCTCTGTGGGTAACTTAACAGAAGGGTTATGCAGAATATCTAAGAAAGTGTTAGACGGCACCGGCTTACGCTGAGATCCCAGCCGGCTTAAAGCATCAGCCGCCTAATTCTTTCTTCGATCAATATGCTCCACTTGATAACCTTTGAAGTGTCCAGCAATAGCATCAACTTCACGGCCATAAGCCTCCATGAGAGGATCCTTAGAATCCCACTTGCCTGACACCTGTTGAGCCACCAAATCCGAGTCGCCGAAGCACCTTACCCGGCTTAAGTTCATCTCCTTAGCCATCCGAAGACCATGGAGCAAGGCCTCATACTCAGCTGCATTGTTAGTACAGGGAAACATCAACCGGAGCACATAACAAAATTTGTCACCTCGAGGGGAAGCTAAAACGACTCCAGCCCCTGAGCCCTCCAATTGCCTGGACCCATCAAAGTGAATAGTCCAATATGTGTTGTCCGGCTTTTCCTCAGGCATCTGCAGCTCTGTCCAATCATTGATGAAGTCCACTAGTGCTTGAGACTTAATAGCAGTGCGTGGCACATACCTTAAGCCATGAGGCCCAAGTTCAATGGCCCACTTGGCAACCCGTCCTGTGGCCTCTCTATTCTGAATGATGTCTCCCAAAGGAGCAGAACTTACCACAGTGATGGGGTGACCCTGGAAGTATTGCTTAAGCTCCCAGCTCGCCATGAACACCCCATAAACGAGCTTCTGCCAATGTGGATATCTTTGCTTAGACTCAATAAGCACCTCACTGATGTAGTAAACCGGCCGTTGAACCGAATGCTCCTTGCCAGCCTCCTTGTGCTCCACCACAATTGCAACACTGACAGCACGTGAGTTAGCAGCCACATACAACAATAAGGGTTCCTTATCAATGGGAGCCGCAAGAACCGGCGGTTCAGATAACTGTCTCTTTAAATCTTCAAAGGCAGCGTTAGCGGCATCACTCCAGACAAAGTTGTCTGTCTTCTTCATCATCTGATACAGTGGTATGGCCTTCTCACCTAACCGGCTTATGAACCGGCTTAAAGCAGCGATACGACCCGCCAGTCGTTGAACATCATTGACGCACGCCGGCTTAGCCAAAGAGGTGATTGCCTTGATCTTCTCCGGGTTAGCCTCAATGCCTCTGTTAGAAACCAGAAAACCCAAAAGCTTGCCTGCTGGCACGCCAAACGCACATTTGGCCGGGTTAAGCATCATTTTGTAGACCCGGAGATTATCAAAGGTTTCCTTTAGATCATCTATCAAGGTCTCCTTCTCTCTGGACTTCACCACAATATCATCCACATAAGCATGAACATTACGCCCAATCTGATTATGGAGACAGTTCTGCACACATCGTTGATAAGTCGCCTCGGCACTTTTAAGCCCAAAAGCCATAGACACATAACAGAAGGCTCCAAACGGAGTGATGAAACCATCTTCTCATGGTCCTTAATTGCCATCTTGATCTGATGATGACCAGAATAAGCATCCAACTAACTCAAACGCTCACAACCCGCCATAGCAGCAATGATCTGATCTATACGGGGGAGAGCGAAAGGATCAGCTGGACAAGCCTTGTTTAAGTCCGTGTAATCCACACACATACGCCAGGTGCCGTTCTTTTTAAGTACGAGCACCGGGTTAGCCAACCACTCCAGGTGAAAATTTTCACAATAAACCAGGCCGCCAAGAGCCGGGCCACCTCCTCACCGATAACTTTGCGCCTCTCCTCATTAAACCGCCGAAGAAACTGCCTGACCGGCTTAAACTTTGGATCAATATTGAGAGTGTGCTCAGCGAGTTCTCTCGGTACACCCGGCATGTCAGAAGGTTTCCATGCAAAGATGTCCCGGTTCTCACGGATGAACTCGATGAGCGCGCTTTCCTATTTGGGATCTAGATTGGCACTGATACTGAATTGCTTAGATGAGTCGCCTGGAATGAAATCAACAAGCTTGGTGTCGTCGGCCGACTTAAATTTCATCACCGGCTCGTGTTCTGTGGTTGGCTTCTTCAAAGACGTCATGTCTGCCGGGTCAACATTATCTTTATAAAACTTCAACTCCTCTGCTGCACAAACAGATTCAGCATAAGCAGCGTCGCCTTCCTCACATTCTAGGGTTATCTTCCGACTCCCATGTACCGTGATGGTGCCCTTGTGACCCGGCATCTTGAGCTGCAAGTAAACATAACACGGCCGCGCCATGAACTTGGCATAAGCCGGCCGTCCAAATAGAGCGTGATACGGGCTCTTGATCTTGACCACTTCAAAGGTTAATTTCTCAGCCCTAGAGTCATGCTCATCTCCGAAGGCCACCTCCATTTCAATCTTACCCACTGGGTATGCCGACTTACCAGGCACCACTTCATGAAAAACAGTGTTGGATGTCTTAAGATTTTCATCAGTCAGCCCCATACGATGGAAGGTTTCATAATAGAGGATGTTGATGCTGCTGCCTCCATCCATGAGTACTTTAGTGAATTTATATCCACCAACTTGAGGTGCCACCACCAACGCCAACTAACCCGGATTGTCAACTCGGGGAGGGTGATCTTCCCTGCTCCATACAATGGGCTGCTCTGACCACCTCAATTAACGAGGGACTGCCGGCTCAACAGCGTTCACAGCCCTTTTGTGAAGCTGCTGGTCTCGCTTGCACAGACTAGTGGTGAACACATGATACTGTCCACTATTCAGCTGCTTTGGATTGCTCTGATAACCCGATTGCTGCTGTTGCTGACCTCCCTGGCCAGACTGTTGATTATAACCACCTTGACTTCCTTGAAAGCCGGAATTTGAGCCGCCCGAGCCATGAAAACCGCCTCCACCTGAGCCACCACCAGGCCCATGGTTGCTGTCGAACATGTTAGAATTTTTGAAAGCCTTCATGATCGCGCAATCTTTCCATAGGTGAGTGGCTGGCCTTTCTCGAGTGTCGTGTCTTGGACAGGGCTCATTGAGCAATTGCTCAAGAGTAGGACCTGACCCGCCAGACCGAGGGGACGGCCTCCCCTTGCGTCGTTGATTGTTACCCTGTGAATTGGTGTTAGCCACAAACTCCGGGTTACCGTCGGCCTTACGTTTATTGCCTCCCTGACTCGCCGGGTTATGCTGATGACCCTTTCCATTGCCGTTCTTCTTTCCCTTCCCTGTCTTCTCTTCATCAGACGCGGGATCCTTGGTACTATCAGAATCGGCGTACTTGACTAGAGCCACCATCAGCTGGCCCATGTCATTACAATCACGCTTGAGCCGCCCCAGCTTTTGTTTCAGGGGTTCAAATCGGCAATTTTTCTCCAACATTAAGACCGCAGAGCCGGCATCCATCTTATCAGATGAGTGTATTATCTCCTTGACCCGACGCACCCAATGGGTCGTGGACTCACCTTCCTCTTGCTTGCAATTAGTTAAATCCACAATTGACATGGGCTACTTGCATGTGTCCTTGAAGTTCTGAATAAAACAGGCCTTTAACTCTGCCCATGAACCAATGGAGTTAGGCGGAAGCCCCTTCAGCCAAGTGCGGACCGTTCCATCCAACATCCTGGTGAAGTACTTGGCCATTGCCGCATCGCTGACCTCCAACAATTCCATGGCCATCTCATAGCTTTCAATCCACGCCCGAGGCTGTAAATCGGCTGCGTAATTCGGCACCTTTCGAGGTCCCTTGAAATCCTTGGGCAAACGCTCATTACGCAAAGCCGGTATCAAACAAGGAACATCGCCGGTTCTCGTGGCCACACCTGCCTCAGTAGAAGTCGCTCGATAATCCGGGAAGGTTTGATGAGCCACCTGCTGAGCCGCCTGCTCAGCCGCCTGCTGAGCCGCCCGCTCAGCCTCTTGACGTATCTTGTCCTGTACCGGATTATGCCCACTTGGCTGGTTACAGCGTTGGGTGTTGCTTGATAGGTCTCCGTCGTATCTACTTTTCCAAACACTTTTGCCCATGTTTTGGACTCTAACTTGCATGATTTGAATGGAACTAACCCGGACTGACGCTGTTTTCAGCAGAATTGCCATGGTGTTATTTATGTGCAAAAACAAAAGTTCTCGGAATGACCTGAAACTCCACGGAACATATTTTTGGGAAATATTAAAAATACTGGAAGAAGAATCCACGTCAGGGGGCCCACACCCTGTCCACAAGGGTGGGGGGCGCGCCCCCTGCCTCGTGAGCCCCCTGACGCTCCACCGACCTCAACTCCAACTCCATATATTCGTGTTCGGGGAGAAAAAAATCAGGGAGAAGGATTCATCGCGTTTTACGATACGGAGCCGCCTCCAAGCCCTAAAACCTCTCGGGAGAGCTGATCTGGAGTCCGTTCGGGGCTCCGGAGAGGGGAATCCGTCGCCGTCGTCATCATCAACCATCCTCCATCACCAATTTCATGATGCTCACCGTCGTGCGTGAGTAATTCCATCGTAGGCTTGCTGGACGGTGATGGGTTGGATGAGATTTATCATGTAATCGAGTTAGTTTTGTTAGGGTTTGATCCCTAGTATCCACTATGTTCTGAGATTGATGTTGCTATGAATTTGCTATGCTTAATGCTTGTCACTAGGGCCCGAGTGCCATGATTTCAGATCTGAACCTATTATGTTTTCATGAATATATGTGAGTTCTTGATCCTATCTTGCAAGTCTATAGTCACCTACTATGTGTTATGATCCGGTAACCCCGAAGTGACAATAATCGGGACCACTCCCGGTGATGACCGTAGTTTGAGGAGTTCATGTATTCACTATGTGTTAATGCTTTGGTCCGGTACTCTATTAAAAGGAGGCCTTAATATCCCTTAGTTTCCATGAGGACCCCGCTGCCACGGGAGTGTAGGACAAAAGATGTCATGCAAGTTCTTTTCCATAAGCACGTATGACTATATTCTAAATACATGCCTACATTACATTGATGAATTGGAGCTAGTTCTGTGTCACCCTATGTTATGATTGTTACATGATGAACCACATCCGGGATAATTCTCCATCACCGATCCAATGCCTATGAGCTTTTCACATATTGTTCTTCGCTTATTTACTTTTCCGTTGCTACTGTTACAATCACTACAAAACCCAAAAATATTACTTTTGCTACCGTTACCGTTACTTCCATATTACTTTGCTACTAAATACTTTGCTGCAGATACTAAGTTATCCAGGTGTGGTTGAATTGACAACTCAACTGCTAATACTTGAGAATATTCTTTGGCTCCCCTTGTGTCGAATCAATAAATTTGGGTTGAATACTCTACCCTCGAAAGCTGTTGCGATCCCCTATACTTGTGGGTTATCAAGACTATTTTCTGGCGTTGTTGCCGGGGAGCATAGCTCTATTCTTTGAGTCACTTGGGATTTATATCTGCTGGTCACTATGAAGAACTTGAAAGACGAGAAAACAAAAATTTATCCCTCAACTACGAGGGGAGGTAAGGAACTGCCATCTAGCTCTGCACTTGATTCACCTTCTGTTTTGAGTAAGCTTGCAACACCTAAACCTGCTTCTGCTATTCATTCTGATATGTCGCATGTTATTGATGATGCCACTTCTGCTATGCATGATACTTATGATGAAACTACTTCTATGCTTGATACTACTGTGCCACTTGGTGAATTTCTTGATGAACAACTTGCTAGGGCTAGAGAGAATGAAATTATTGAAACTGATAATATTGAAGATAGTGATGATGAAGACTCTCCCCCTAATAAATATGAATTGCTTGTTGTGCCTGAGGGTTATGTTCTGGATGAAGAATCCGCTAGAGCTATTCTTGCTTGCAATGATAGAAGTGATCTTAAGAAGTTATTAGCTAAATGGAAGCAGCGGTCTCTTAATGCTAGAATGAAACCTGACCCTGCTTTTGCTACTTCACCTATCTGTGTTACTGATAAGGATTATGAATTCACTGTTGATCCTGATATAATTACTTTGGTTGAATCTGATCCTTTTTATGGCTACGAATCTGAAACCGTAGTGGCACATCTTACTAAATTAAATGATATAGCCACCCTATTCACTAATGATGAGAGAACTCGCTACTTTTATATCCTTCAAATATTTCCGTTCTCATTAAAGGGTGATGCTAAGATATGGTTTAATTCTCTTGATCTTGGTTGTGTGCGTAGTCCCTAGGATATGATTTATTATTACTCTGCTAAATATTTCCCTGCTCATAAGAAACAAGCTGCTTTAAGGGAGATATATAATTTTGTTCAAATTGAAGAAGAGAGTCTCCCACAAGCCTGGGGGAAGCTTCTCCAATTACTTAATGCTTTGCCTGATCATCCTCTTAAGAAAAATGAAATACTTGATATCTTTTATAATGGACTAACCGATGCTTTCAGAGATTACCTGGATAGTTGTGCTGGTTCTGTTTTCAGGGAAAGAACACCGGATGAAGCTGAAATTCCATTGAATAATATGTTGACAAATGAAAATAATTGGACACTTCCTGAGCCTATTCCTAAACCAACTCCGAAGAAGAGGGGTGTTCTATTTCTCAGTCCTGAAGATATGCAAGAGGCAAAGAAATCTATGAAAGTAAAGGGTATTAAAGCTGAAGATGTTAAGAATTTACCTCCTATTGAAGAAATACATGGTCTTAATTTACCGCCTGTTGAAGAAATATATGAACTTAATCCTTCACCTATTGAAGATACTCACGGTCCTGATAACCCGACACAGGTAGTGAAGGTAAATTCTCTCTATAGATATGATAAAGCTGAGATCCCTCCTACTAAGTTTGCTAGCCAATGCTTGGATGAGTTTGATAACTTTATGGTTAAGCAAGAAGATTTTAATGATTATTTTGGTAGACAATTAAAAAAATGCTTATATGATTGAACACTTGGGTGATTATATGTCTAGAGTTGAAGGTGAACTTAAACTCATTAGTAAACATGCTTCTATGGTTACCACTCAAGTAGAACAAGTACTTAAAGCTCAGAATGATTTGCTCAATGAAATGAATAATAAGAATAATGACTATGCTGTTAGAGTGGCTACTAGAACTGGTAAAATGACTCAGGAACCTTTGTATCCTGAAGGCCATCCTAAGAGAATTGAGCAAGATTCTCAGAGAAATAATATAGATGCACCTAGTCCTTCTAAAAAGAAGAAAAAGAAAAATGATAGGACTTTGCATGCTTCTAGTGAACCTATTGCTGAACCACCTGAGAATCCAAATGATATTTCTATTTCTGATGCTGAAACACAATCTGGTAATGAACATGAAACTAGTGAAAATGTTAATGATGATGTTCATGATGATGCTCAACCTAGTAATGATAATGATGTAGAAATTGAACCTGTTGTTGATCTTGATAACCCACAATCAAAGAATCAACGTTATGATAAGAGAGACTTTGTTGCTAGGAAACACGGTAAAGAAAGAGAACCGTGGGTTCAGAGACCCATGCCTTTTCCTCCCAAACCATCCAAGAAAAAGGATGATGAGGATTTTGAGCGCTTTGCTGAAATGATTAGACCTATCTTTTTGCGTATGCGATTAACTGATATGCTCAAAATGAATCTGTATGCTAAGTATATGAAAGAAATTGTTAGTAATAAAAGAAAGATACCGGAAGCTGAAATTTCCACCATGCTTGCTAATTATACTTTTAAGGGTGGAATACCAAAGAAACTTGGAGATCCAGGAGTACCTACTATACCATGCTCCATTAAAAGAAACTATGTTAAAACTGCTTTATGTGATCTTGGAGCCGGTGTTAGTGTTATGCCTCTCTCTTTATATCGTAGACTTGACTTGAATAAGTTGACACCTACTAAAATATCTTTGCAAATGGCTGATAAATCAACTGCTATACCTATCAGTATTTGTGAGGATGTGCCTGTTGTGGTTGCAAACGTTACTATTTTAACGGACTTTGTTATTCTTGATATTCCCGAGGACGATAGTATGTCTATTATTCTTGGAAGACCCTTTTTGAATACTGCAAGGGCTGTTATTGATTGCAATAAAGGCAATGTCTTTTTTCATGTTAATGGTAATGAGCATACGGTACACTTTCCGAGGAAACAACCTCACGTTCATAGTATCAGCTCTATTGGAAAAATTCCATCGATTATTTTTGGAGGTTTTGAATTTCCTCTACCTACTGTGAAAAAGAGATATGATATTCTTATTATCGGGGATGTGCATATCCCCGTTGAGGTAACATAGTGTTATTCGAAATTTCTCCGGTTCCATGTTATTCGGAATGAGTTTGTTAACAAGACCTGATCAACCTTGTTAGTGGATTCCTTTTAATGAGCATGAGATGGATGAAGTTAGAAAGCACAACCTTCTGTACCCTCCTACTTTCTGTTATTTAGTTGAAATAAAGTAAAAATAGTATTTTCTATCTGTTTTCTGAATTATTCGTGCAATATAAAAATACCCCGAAAATAAAAGTTCTCCAAATGCCCTGCCAATTTAATATGATTTTTTCTGGAATATTTGAGAATATCTGGAACTGAGAACACAACAGGGGGAGCAAACACCTGGCCACGAGGGTCCAGGGCGCGCCCACCCCTACAGGGCGCGCCCCCTGCCTCGTGGGCCCACGGTGGCTCCCCTCCACTTATTCCTGCACCCACACACGTCTTCTTCCTCCCAAAAAAATCACCATCCAACTCAAGCACGAGTTCTAGCTCATTTTGCTGCGATTTTCGATCTCCTTGCTCAAAGCACCTCTCACAAAACTGCTTGAGGGGATTGTTCCTTGGTATGTGACTCCTCCGTTGGTCCAATTAGTTTTTGTTCTAGTGCTTTATTCATTGCAAATTTGTGCTGCCTAGGTGACCATGTTCTTGAGCTTGCATGTCAAATTTATATAGTTCCAAGTAGTGCTAATGCATGATATAGGCTCTAGGCACTTGTAGGAGTAGTTGCTATCAATTTTGTTGAGCTTGGTTCACTTTTATTTGAAGTTACTAAAAAATTCAGAAATTTTTCAGAGGAAGAAATATGTTTAGGAAAATGTACCAAGGAGGCCCTTCAAGGAAACAAGGACCCAGGCTCGCAATGTGCGATGCCGATGATGAGTCACCAAGGAACGCTCGAGTGCGGCCTTGTGAATGGCCTTCAGAAGACTTTATGGATCGAGCGGGAATCAAGGAAGAATTTAACGCGTATTTGCGTAACGCTGATCTTGTGAGCTTCGAGGAGGAAAAGTGCCGCCAGTATCACTATCTCACTAGTTCATTTGTGAGGAGGTTTGAATTTTCATCTTCACGCAATTCTCAAACTGTCATGTTTGATCTTTATGAAAAATCTTATACTATGGACTTAGAGGATTTTACCACGTCTTGCAAACTTCCACAATGGGGTAGTGCTAGTGAACCTCGCAAATCTGAATTTACAGATTTTCTTTCTAGTATAACTGTGGGGGAATCTAGAGATATAGCACAAGCTACCATAGGGAGCATTCATTTTCCTGCCATACATTATTTTGCTCTCTTTATAGGTAGGTGCATAAATGGTAAAGATGAAGCATGTCATATGTGTGTCCCTGACCTCAGTGTTCTCAGGAGTGCTGTGTTAGGAGATAAATCTTATAATTTGGGAGCCATTGTTGCACGTAGGTTGCATCATAATAGATTTAATGGAGATTTCTTTGGTGGAATTTATGCAACCCGCTTAGCTGATTTTCTTGGTGTAACCATACGTGATGATGATATTGAATTGCCTCCTACTTATCTAGACTTTAATGCTATGGTTCACCATCAGTTTGTTGAGAGGAATGAACCGCCTCTCCAGTACCGACTAATCTTTGACAGGCGTCACGCTGTCAATATTGTCCTCCCTGCTCCCGCTTTCTTTGACTTTCAGGGAAAAGGGAGACATTACATAACCAGAGAGGAGGCGGAGGAGTATAAGAGGAGGGCTGAGATAGCTCGCCTCCAAGCTACAGCACACGATGCAATGGCCACTGCATCTCAGTACGACCCCAACTACAACTATGGATATCCGCCAGGCCATCCGTGGCAATAAACCAACTTAGGCCAAAAGCCTAAGCTTGGGGGAGTACGTATTTCCCACCGACATTACATTCATGTTGACACACTCATTGCTAGATGTCGGTGCTCATACTTTTTCACTGTAATATCCATGCTAGTTTATTTTCCTTTTTCTTGCTTTCTTCTTGTGTGTTTAATAAATCTTAAGAAAGACCCAAAAAATTAGTGTAGCTTTTAGCTAGTTTACCTTTCTTGTTGTAGTAGTAATAATTAAAAGAAAACCCAAAAAGATTTCCCGTTCTTCTTTTGCTTGTTGGGAGCTTTCCCGTGTAAATAGTTTTATTTCTTTTCTTTTCTTTGGGGGTCGATAGGAGAAGACCATAATGAAATTGTTGAAGTGGCTCTTATATGCATTATTGTTGATTTAACCAAGAGCCCATATTGCCTTGTCTTCTCCTGTTTATTGAATGCTCGCAGATTCCAGCTTAGTCCAATGCACGTGCACTCTTATTATTTTCTCATCGTTTGGTCGTGCAAGTGAAAGGCAATTATGACGATATATGATGGACTGTCTGAGATGAGAAAAGCTGGTATGAACTCGACCTCTCTTGTTTTTGTAAATATGATTAGTTCATCATTCCTGATTCAGCCTATTATGAATAAACATGTTTGCAATGACAATTAGATATTATAGTTGCTCGTGCCATGCTTGATTAGCTATGAGTTATAATGGTTTACCTTGCGTGCCAACATGCTATTAAAATGGTTGTGATGTGGTATAGTGGGGTGGTATCCTCCTTTGAATGATTTAAGTGACTCGACTTGGCACATGTTCACACATGTAGTTGAAACAAATCAACATAGCCTTCACGATATTTATGTTCATGGTGGATTATATCCTACTCATGCTTGTACTCAATGTTTATTAATTTTAATGCATGTTCATGACTGTTGTCGCTCTCTAGTTGGTCGCTTCCCAGTCTTTCGCTAGCCTTCACTCGTACTAAGCGGGAATACTGCTTGTGCATCCAATCCCTTAAACCCCAAAGTTATTCCATATGAGTCCACTATACCTTCCTATATACGGTATCTATCTGCCATTCCAAGTAAATTTGTATGTGCCAAACTCTAAACCTTCAAATGAAATTCTGTTTTGTATGCTCGAATAGCTCATGTATCAACTAGGGTTGTCTGTATCTTCCATGCTAGGCGGGTTATTCTCAAGAGGGAGTGGACTCCTCTCCTCACTCACGAGAAAATGGCTGGTCACCGGGATGCCCAGTCCCATGCTTTATGCAAACTAAATCAAAATAATTGCAAACAAAACTCCCCCTGGGACTGTTGTTAGTTGGAGGCACTCGTTGTTTCGCGGAAGCCATGGATTGATGCTTGTGGTGGAGGGGGAGTATAAACTTTACCATTCTGTTTGGAAACCGCCTATAATGTGTGTAGCATGGAAGATATCGCCATCTCTTGGTTGTTATGTTGACAATGAAAGTATGTCGCTCAAAATATTATTTATCTCTGCTTTAAAATCGAGCTCTGGCACCTCTACAAATCCCTACTTCCCTCTGCGAAGGGCCTATCTATTTACTTTTATGTTGATTTATCACCCTCTCATTAAAAAGCACCAGCTGGAGAGCACTGCTGTCATTTGCATCCATTACTATTAATTTATATTGGGTATGACTATGACTGGATCTCTTTTACCATGAATTACAATGTCTAGTCAGTCCTTGATCTTTAAAGGTGCTCCGCATTTATGTTTTGCGGTCTCAGAAAGGGCTAGCGGGATACCATCTTATTATATCATATTATGATTGTTTTGAGGAAGTGTTGTCATCCGAGATTTATTATTATTGCTCGCTAGTTGATTATGCCATTGACATGAGTAAACATGAGACCTAAGTGTTATTGTGAATGTGGTTAGTTATAATCTTTGCTGAAAACTTGAATGCTGGCTTTACATATTTACAACAACAAGAGCAAACAGAGTTTGTAAAAGTTTTTCCTTATCACTTTCAGTTTATCAACTGAATTGCTTGAGGACAAGCAAAGGTTTAAGCTTGGGGGAGTTGATATGTCTCCGTCGTATCTACTTTTCCAAACACTTTTGCCCTTGTTTTCGACTCTAACTTGCATGATTTGAATGGAACTAACCCGGACTGACGCTGTTTTCTGCAGAATTGCCATGGTGTTATTTATGTGCAGAAACAAAATTTCTCGGAATGACCTAAAACTCCACGGAACATATTTTTGGAAAATATTAAAAATACTGGAAGAAGAATCCATGTCAGGGGGCCCACACCCTGTCCACGAGGGTGGGGGCGCGCCCCCCGGCCTCGTGGGCCCCCTGACGCTCCACCGACCTCAACTCCAACTCCATATATTCGTGTTCGGGGAGAAAAAAATCAGGGAGAAGGATTCATCACGTTTTACGATACGGAGCCGCCGCCAAGCCCTAAAACCTCTCGGGAGGGCTGATCTGGAGTCCGTTCGGGGCTCCGGAGAGGGGAATCCGTCGCCGTCGTCATCATCAACCATCCTCCATCACCAATTTCATGATGCTCACCGCCGTGCGTGAGTAATTCCATCGTAGGCTTGCTGGACGGTGATGGGTTGGATGAGATTTATCATGTAATCGAGTTAGTTTTGTTAGGGTTTGATCCCTAGTATCCACTATGTTCTGAGATTGATGTTGCTATGACTTTGCTATGCTTAATGCTTGTCACTAGGGCCCGAGTGCCATGATTTCAGATCTGAACCTATTATGTTTTCATGAATATATGTGAGTTCTTGATCCTATCTTGCAAGTCTATAGTCACCTACTATGTGTTATGATCCGGTAACCCCGAAGTGACAATAATCGGGACCACTCCCGGTGATGACCGTAGTTTGAGGAGTTCATGTATTCACTATGTGTTAATGCTTTGGTCCGGTACTCTATTAAAAGGAGGCCTTAATATCCCTTAGTTTCCATTAGGACCCCGCTGCCACGGGAGGGTAGGACAAAAGATGTCATGCAAGTTCTTTTCCATAAGCACGTATGACTATATTCAAAATAGATGCCTACATTACATTGATGAATTGGAGCTAGTTCTGTGTCACCCTATGTTATCATTGTTACATGATGAACCACATCCGGCATAATTCTCCATCACCGATCCAACCTACGAGCTTTTCACATATTGTTCTTCGCTTATTTACTTTTCCGTTGCTACTGTTACAATCACTACAAAACCCAAAAATATTACTTTTGCTACCGTTACCGTTACTTCCATATTACTTTGCTATTAAATACTTTGCTGCAGATACTAAGTTATCCAGGTGTGGTTGAATTGACAACTCAACTGCTAATACTTGAGAATATTCTTTGGCTCCCCTTGTGTCGAATCAATAAATTTGGGTTGAATACTCTACCCTCGAAAACTGTTGTGATCCCCTATACTTGTGGGTTATCATTGCTTGATTCGGCCGCCGAATCCATATGTCTGATGTAACTCGGGCTCCGGCTTGGGCGAGGAGTCGAATGAATCCTGTCTCGACTATAAGAATAAGCCTCCTGCTGCGCCAGAGCCGTCTGAAGAAGTTCTCTGACCCTTCGCGTCTCAACTGTTGTTGGAGAATCGCCATCCATCGGGAGAGCCGCCAAACGCGCCGCGCAGCGATCAGGTTTTCCAAAGGGTTGGAAAAATGACCCGGTGGTGTTGGTACGTAGCGAGGCAGGGCAGTATTCATGTGAGGAGGTTCCATCACTCAGGGCTGAACCGGCGTCCCCGCTCCGGGTGTTATAAACCGGTTTGCCTCTGGCGGGTTACCAGGGCCGGCTCCGGGTGTGCAGAAGAGATTCCGAGGATCATAAACCGGAGGAAGACGGGATTGAGCCTTCTGGTGCCTCCTCCTCATCACCTCATTGGACGCGTTCAGATTCGTCGTAAGCTGGAAAGCCTCAGACTGGATCTGCTAAGCTCGAGCATCCAAAGCCACCCGTTTCGCGACCAAACTGGTGTCCTCATCAGCTAGGGCTTCTTTGGCTCGGGCTACCTCCTCCCGTACTCGTGCCACCTCTGCATCATGCTCAGCCTGATCCGCCGGAATAACTGTGGCGGTTAACAGGGCCGTCAATCTGTCCATGAGATCAATCAGCACTTGAGCCGGCGGGCGCACAGGGCCTCCTGCCCCGTCCGCTCCTGACCCGTAGATTATTGTTGCCGCAGCCGTAGATTTTTGACCGGGTTGAGTGCCAGCCGTGAAGATCCCTACTCTGCTTGGCGGCTCAAAGGGGTCCGGAATACTGCTGCCATCGAAACAGCCCCCAATCCCACCGTCTTGTAATTGGTATAACGAATCCGTCTCACCAGTGGACGACTCACCATCAGAGTAGACGGCCGTCTCACCACCATCCACAGATCTTTCAAAAAATTCCCCTCCGTGGACGCAACCCACGAAGGCACGCTTCATGGCGGGATGAGCCCGGGCGGGTCTCGTACGCTGAGCCGTCTCGATGATGTCGGTGCAGATGTCCGGCTCAGGGCCCGGCTCACCAATCCGGCCGATGAAGACGTGTATTCCGCCGAAGGGGACCCGGTACCCGTACTCAATTGAGCCGGCGTCGGGGCCCCAGCCGGCATCGTCGATGTAGAGCTTGCCGCGGCGACTCTTGGTCATCCGGCCCACGGCGTATCCCTTGAGCCCTTCGAAGCTGCCCTTCAAGAACTCAAATCCACCGTGCGCTGGCCCCACGGTGGGCGCCAGCTGTCGTGGAATTGTCACGGCAGATGTCCTTGTGAAAGGACTTAGTCATGGAGCCATCGCAACTAGGAAGCTTAAAGGGGTTAAAGTGGGACAAAGGACACGAGGGTTTATACTGGTTCGGCCCCTTACGGTGAAGGTAAAAGCCTAATCCAGTTGAGGTGGAATTGCTAGGGTTTCGATGACCAGGGAGTGAATCCGCTATGCCTGGCTCTCGATTTGATGTTACTTGCCCTAAGCCGCCGGCGGGTCGTCCCCTTATATATACGGGTTGCCCCACGCGGCCTACAGAGTCCCGGCCGGCTCATAAACAGTGTCCGACTCGGTGACTAGTTAATCTTGCCTTACAATGCAAGTCATGTTATTATGGCGGTTTATTACCACGGGCCTTAAGTCACCTTTGGGCTTGGGGCCCTTGACTGAACCGCCATCTTCAAGGTTGATATTGGACTTCATCTGATGAATCACTATAACGTAACCCGGCCCCTCCTAGGCGGGTTACACTAGTAGTGATATCCCCAACAAATACCATTTGAACAAGTACATTACTAGCCCTTGTGCACCTCATGTTGATCCTTTGCGTCCTACCCTTTATGAGTCTATTGACACGATCCGCAACCTTAGAACTGTTAATTTTATCACTAGAGGCTTGCCTAGAAACTTGATTGGATGTTTGCCTACTCTTGACTGTGCCTACACTATATGGAGATTTCTTGAGGAAAGATTTCCAAACTATTCCTTGCAAAACCTAGATGAAATTCTTCATAAATCTGTTACCTTGAGTAAGATGAATTCTAGTGATCCTAGCTTTGGTGATTGTCTATTTGAGCTTACAAATCTCATGCGTGCCAAAGGAAATGTTGGAATCAGTAGCAATATCATATCCGAAGCTATTAGAATTCATAAAGGTGACCATGTGATGATCATTTATCTAATGAATTACCCTCTCTAGGAATGGATCAAATACAAGACAATGTTGAACATGGATACTATGATGAGGATGATAATAGTGACTATGATCTTGACGATGCGATGAGACACTTTGGTCTTATGGCTAATCTTTGCGGCTACATGGCTGGAGGAAAGGAATGGGTCCTTGATAGTGGATGTACTGATCATATGACCGGAGACAAAGATATGTTTCGTGAGCTTGCTAAAAACGACGGCCCTCGAAAGTGTGTCACTTTTGGTGATAACTCAAAGGGTAAGGTGGTTGGCCTAGGTAAGGTGGCCATCTCACATGATAGCTCCATACAAAACGTCATGCTCGTTGAATCTCTTGGGTACAATTTACTTTCAGTGTCTAGACTTGCTGATTTCAGTTTCAATGTCCTATTTACTGAAGTAGATTGCCAAGTGTTTCGAAGAGACAATCATCAAATGGTCTTTACCGGTATACGTAGAGGTGATCTTTACATTTTTGATTTCACTAAAAAGGCTCAACCTAGAACTTGCTTAATTGCTAAATCTTCTAAAGGCTGGTTGTGGCATAGAAGGTTAGGTCATGTGGGCATGCGAAATCTTGATAAGCTTATTAAAGGTGATCATATCCTTGGAGTAAAAGATGTTATTTTTGACAAGGATAGACTTTGTAGTGCTTGTCAAGCAGGAAAACAAGTTGGAGGAAGTCACCCCGTGAAGAACATCATGACCACGAGAAGACCGCTCGAGCTACTTCACATGGATCTCTTTGGTCCATCTCACACTTACCGTGTCTACAACAATTTCACCCGAAAGTTTGAAGAGACGGTAGATGTGAAGTTTGATGAATCTAACGGCTCGCAAGTAGAGCAATTGCCAATTGATGTAGGAGATAAAGACCCTTCGGAAGCAATCCAAGACTTGTCTATTGGAAAGATTCGTCCAACGGAGGTGAAGGAGAGTACCTCATCCGTCCAAGTGGAAGCTTCCACCTCATGACAAGGTGAACCAAGAGTTGATACGGAAGCATCCACAAGTGGGACACACCAAGACGAAGAAAACGAGGAAGTACACCAAGATGAACATCAACAACCTCCTTCTCCACCATGACAAGAGAATGACAATGTCAACAATGAAGAAGGCCAAGAAGAAGAACAAGATGAAGAAGATGTTCCACCCCGAGCAAAGCAAAAGCTCCCACGAGTTCGAGCAAGAGTCGCCAAAGACCATCCCGTTGAGCAAATCTATAATGATATCCAAACCGGGAGAATCACTCGCTCTAAATCTCGTTTGGCTAACTTTTGTGAACATTATTCATTCATCTCTAGCATTGAACCTATGAAGGTTGAAGAAGCATTGGAAGATCCGGATTGGATAAACGCTATGCATGAAGAGCTACACAACTTTGAGAGAAATCAAGTGTGGACATTGGTTGAGAAGCCCGACAACAACCACAACATCATCGGTACCAAATGGGTGTTTCGCAACAAGCAAGATGAAGATGGACAAGTAGTTCGCAACAAAGCACGTCTCGTCGCCCAAGGCTACACTCAAGTCGAAGGTATGGACTATGGTGAGACATATGCCCCCGTTGCTAGACTTGAGTCCATTCGCATCTTACTTGCTTATGCTAATCACCATGATATCACCTTGTACCAAATGGACATTAAAAGTGCTTTTCTAAATGGTGAAATTGAGGAGGAAGTTTATGTTAAGCAACATCCCGGCTTTGTCAATCCTAAGAAACCTAATCATGTTTACAAACTGCACAAAGCTCTTTATGGTCTTAAATAAGCTCCTAGAGCGTGGTATAAATGCTTGACCAAGTTCCTTATTAAAAAAGGCTTTGAAATTGGAAAAATAGATTCTACTCTTTTTACTAAAAGGGTTAATGGAGAACTATTTGTGTGCCAAATCTATGTTGATGATATTATATTTGGCTCGACTAACCCTCACTTTAGTGAGAAGTTTGGAAAGCTAATGTCGGAGAAGTTTGAGATGTCTATGATGAGTGAACTCAAATTCTTTCTCGGTTTGCAAATCAAGCAAACTAAGGAAGGTACCTTTGTCTCTCAAACAAAGTACACCAAGGACTTATTCAAGAAGTTCTATATGCAAGAATGCAAAGGTATGACTACACCCATGCCTACTAGTGGACATCTTGATTTGACCAAAGATGGTGAACCGGTCAATCAAAAGGTTTACCGCTCCATGATTGGTTCATTGTTATATCTATGTGCCTCTCGTCCCGATATTATGCTAAGTGTGTGCATGTGTGCACGATATCTAGTAGCCCCTAAAGAATGTCATCTTAAGGCTGTGAAAAGGATAGTGAGATACTTAATATACACACCAAATTTTGGCATTTGGTATCCTAAGAGGTCTTCTTTCGATCTTGTTGGTTACCCCGATTCGGACTATGCCGGAGACAAGGTTGATAGAAAGTCCACTTCGGGTACTTGTCAATTTCTTGGTAGATCTCTTGTGTCTTGGTCCTCCAAGAAACAAAACTCGGTATCCTTATCCACCGCCGAAGCGGAATACATTGCCGCTGGTTCATGTTGTGCTCAATTACTTTGGATGACCCAAACTCTTAAAGATTATGGGATATATGTGAAACCTGTTCCATTGCTTTGTGACAACGAAAGTGCTATCAAGATTGCTCACAATCCCGTGCAACATTCTCGAACTAAGCATATTGAAGTTCGTCATCATTTCATTCGAGATCACGTTGCCAAAGGGGACATTGATCTTAAGCATGTTCGCACTGATAAGCAATTGGCGGATATATTCACCAAACCACTTGATGAGAAAGTATTTTGCCGTTTGAGAGGAGAATTGAACAGCATTGATGCTTCAAACTTGGAGTAGGAACTCCATTTGGATACATGCAAGGCATGAGCCTTTGACTAATCCTTGATATTTCTTTCATGATGTTATTTATATGTCTTGGATATATTTGCACCCTTGCATGCTATCTAACCCTTGTAGGTACTTGGATGAATCTAAATCTATGAGATTGTAACTCACTCACATCTTGAGCAATTTCTACATCACCAAGTCTCTACAATGGTGGTTGAAGACAAGGAAGCACGAAACCCTTCAAACATATCCTTTGACAAATTCTATATTAAATTTTATGATTGTCATTTTGGATACACAAGTGCTCTTCCTTGCAAGACTAACCCATGTAGGTAGATGAACTCAAATTCCAAGTGGTGCTCCCAATTCTTGATAAGCTACATCAACCTTGAGCAACCCACACAAGCTCAACTACATGATCAAGATCAACACCACCACCCAAGGTATGTTATTCCATCTTAGAGAAGCTTTACTCCAAGTCATGGGACAAAAACTCAACAAGATGTGAATACATCAAGATGCTTAAACGAAAAATGGTAACCCCATTTTGAGCTTAAACGATGAGTATGACCTATGATCAAGTGACCTCACTTGACTCCTAAGTCAATATACACTAAGATAGGTGACTTTCTCACCGACCAATTCTAGATGAAGTTCTCTTGTGTTTCTCCGTGCTCTTGCATTTGTCTCATGCATATTTGTTTCCCCTTTCCAAACGCAAAAAAAAACTTCATCTAGATCTTTTCATTTCTTTTCTTTTCTGTTCTACATTCCCTGCATCCAATTCATTGCAAATCTTTTAGTTAATTCCTTGCAAATCCTTGTGAGATCTTAATTGCCTAGTGAGCTAACGTGACAAGTGTTTTCACTGTGATGAACTCAGTCACACCGGTTTGTTTTCTTCGGTCCAACCGAATTCTTTCGGTGCCACCGAAGCACACAACTCGGTGCTACCGATTTCACTGCAGAAAAGACAGCTTGCCACTTGTTCCTGCATTCTTTTTACTCCAGCTCCACTCAATGGTTCTTGTCCTCTACCAGCATCATATTCGACTTGCTGCTTTGCTTTGTGACTCAAGGACCAAACCCATTTGAAACAAAAATCCAGAAGAACCCTTCTTGGAAATTGATGTCAAAGGGGGGAGAGAGATCACATCAAAGCTCAATCATTTTTATAAAGGGAGAGAATGCTCAGGGGGAGAGTGTAGAAACCCCAGATGCTTGGTGTTCAAGAGGAGAGAAGTCACATGTCTTTAAGAGGGGAAAGACATGTTCATATTTGATTGTTTGCATCAGCTCTGTTTCTTGTCTTTGCTCTGATTTTCCGTTCCCTATCTTCTCCCAGTATCCCATGCTAGATTTAGGGGGAGCAAGACATATAAGGGAAGGAAATTCTTGAATTCATTGCGCATCTTTACCTTTGGGGACATGTCTATATCCAATAGAGTACTCAGTACTCACTCTCTACATGTCATCCCAGTCTTGGTACTCTTGTGGTTTCTTTTGTTTGCTCTGGCTAGTAGGTGTATCTGTGTTATCTAACCTTGTTTACTCAGGTTCATTCCTTCCTAAGCCAACTCAAGACCACAATGTAAGTATATGCATCACAGTCATGTGTATGAGGATTTCTTGCTATTGTACATACTGTTTGCAAGAAGGACTCATGAGCATGAAGGTACATTTCCCATATTCACATCATTTTCTCTAATGCATATAGCCAAGATACATGTAACACATTGCTTACTCTGTCATGCTTATGCATTCACATGCTCCTATATTCCATATTTACATGTTTGCATACATGTAGGGGGAGCCTATGCATGTTACATGTCTTTCCAAAGCTTTACTTGTTATTCTCTATATCTTTATCTAAAGATTTGATGTATGTTATCATCAATTACCAAAAAGGGGGAGATTGAAAGCACAAGTGCTCCCTAGGTGATTTTGGTAATTAATGTCAACATATCTCTTGTTGGACTAATGCTTCTACCTAGTATGTTTCAGATAAGTTCAAAAATGGAGTGGCATGGACTAGAGGATGTGGAACCCCTTCAAAATGCTAAGGACAAAGGATTGGCTCAAGCTCAAATCTCAGGACTCTACATTTTTCATTTTAAGTGATCCAAGATCGCATTGAGTCCATAGGAAAAGCCAATACTATCAAGAGGGGTGAGGTATTTCTTAATGAGTTTCTTGCTCAAAGTGCTTAGTGATATGCTCCAAAAACCCTCAACTACTTTATCACATCCACATATGTCCCAAACCAAAAGTCAAACTCGGCCCCACCGAAACTTCCTATCCGGCGCCACTGAGTTCAGTTGACATAGCCACTGCCAGAAACCCTAATCAGTTCGGTCTCACCGATGGGATCTCGGTCTCACCGAGATGGGCTTGCAAACTCTCTGTTGCCTATTGCAATAATTTCGGTCCCATCGACATATGCAATCGGTCCCGCTGAGTTTGCTTGGCCAACTCTGTGTTTCACTTATTACCCAAATCGGTCCCACCGAGTTTGTGTAATCGGTCAAACCGAGTTCAGGTTTTACCCTAACCCTAGCACATCGGTCCTACCGAGTTGATCATATCGGTCCCACCGAAATGCCTAACGGTCACATTATGAACTAAATTGGTCTGACCGAGTTTCATGATTCGGTCCCACCGAGTTTGGTATATTGTGTGTAATGGTTAGATTTTGTGTGGAGGCTATATATACCCCTCCACCCACTCTTCATTCATGGAGAGAGCCATCAGAACATGCCTACACTTCCAACATACATTTTCTGAGAGAGAACCACCAACACTTGTGTTGAGGTCAAGATATTCCATTCCAACCACATAAATCTTGATCTCTAGCCTTCCCCAAGTTGGTTTCCACTCAAATCATCTTTCCACCAAATCCAATCCTATGAGAGAGAGTTGAGTGTTGGGGAGACTATCATTTGAAGCACAAGAGCAAGGAGTTCATCATCAACACACCATTTGTTACCTCTTGGAGAGTGGTGTCTCCTAGATTGGCTAGGTGTCACTTGGGAGCCTCCGTCAAGATTGTGGAGTTGAACCAAGGAGTTTGTAAGGGCAAGGAGATCGCCTACTTCGTGAAGATCTACCCGAGTGAGGCAAGTCCTTCGTGGGCGACGGCCATGGTGGGATAGACAAGGTTGCTTCTTCGTGGACCCTTCGTGGGTGGAGCCCTCCGTGGACTCGCGCAACCGTTACCCTTCGTGGGTTGAAGTCTCCATCAACGTGGATGTACGATAGCACCACCTATCGGAACCACGGATAAAAAATCTTCGTGTCTCCAAATTGCGTTTGCACACTCCAATCCCATCCCTTTACATCCTTGCAACTTGCATGCTTTACTTTCCGCTGCTCATATACTCTTGTCATGCTTGCTTGATATGTATTGTGAATGGTTAAACTTGTCCCAAAACTCCACATCAATTTAAGGAAATGAAAAACTGTAACTTTTCTTCTTAGAGTCTATTCACCCCCCCCCCTCTAGACACCTCTTCTCGATCCTTTTAGATGTGCATTACCGAGAGGGCCCAGAGATACCTCTCCGATACACGGAGTGAAAAATCCCTCGATCTATGCCAACTCAACAAACACCTTCGGAGACACCTGTAGAGCATCTTTATAATCATCCAGTTACGTTGTGACGTTTGATAGCACACAAGGTGTTCCTCCGGTATTCGGGAGTTGCATAATCTCATAGTCAGAGGAACATGTATAAGTCATGAAGAAAGCAATAGGAATAAAACTAAACGATCATTATGCTAAGCTAACGGATGGGTCATGTCCATCACATCATTCTCTAATGATGTGATCCCGTTCATCAAATGACAACACATGTCTATGGCTAGGAAACTTAACCATCTTTGATTAACGAGCTAGTCAAGTAGAGGCATACTAGGGACACTCTGTTTTGTCTATGTTTTCACACATGTATCAAGTTTCCGGTTAATAAAATTCTAGCATGAATAATAAACATTTATCATGAAATAAGGAAATAAATAATAACTTTATTATTGCCTCTAGGGCATATTTCCTTCAGTCTCCCACTTGCACTAGAGTCAATAATCTACTTCACATCGCCATGTGGTTTAACACCAATAGTTCACATCACCATGTGATTAACACCCATAGTTCACATCGCCATGTGACCAACACTCAAAGGGTTTACTAGAGTCAATAATCTAGTTCACATCACCATGTGATTAACATCCAAAGAGTACTAAGGTGTGATCATGTTTTGCTTGTGAGAGAAGTTTAGTCAATGGGTCTGCCACATTCAGATCCGTATGTATTTTGCAAATTTCTATGTCTACAATGCTCCGCACGGAGCTACTCTAGCTAAATGCTCCCACTTTCAATATGTATCCAGATCGAGACTCAGAGTCATCCAGATCGGTGTCAAAGCTTGCATCAACGTAACTCTTTACGATGAACTCTTTATCACCTCCATAACCGAGAAATATTTCCTTAGTCCTCTAAGGATAATTTTTGACCAATGTCCAGTGATCTACTCCTAGATCACTATTGTACTCCCTTGCCAAACTCAGGGCAGGGTATACAATAGGTCTGGTACACAGCATGGCATACTTTGTAGAACCTATGACTGAGGCATAGGGAATGACTTTTCATTCTCTTCTATTTTCTGTTGTGGTCGGGTTTTGAGTCCTTACTCAACTTCACACCTTGCAACACAGACAAGAACTCCTTCTTTGACTATTCCATTTTGAACTACTTCAAAATCTTGTCAAGGTATGTACTCATTGAAAAAACTTATCAAGCGTCTTGATCTATCTCTATAGATCTTGATGCTCAATATGTAAGCAGCTTCACCATGGTCTTTCTTTGAAAAAACTCCTTTCAAACACTCCTTTATGCTTTCCAGAAAATTCTACATCAGTACCGATCAACAATATGTTATTCACATATACTTATCAGAAAGCCTGTAGTGCTCCCACTCACTTTCTTGTAAATACAGGCTTCACCGCAAGTCTGTATAAAAACTATATGCTTTGATCAACTCATCAAAGCGTATATTCCAACTCCGAGATGCTTGCACCAGTCCATAGATGGATCGCTGGAGCTTGCACATTTTGTTAGCACCTTTAGGATTGACAAAACCTTTTTGGTTGCATCATATACAACACTTCTTTAATAAATCCATTAAGGAATGTAGTTTTGACATCCATTTGCCAGATTTCATAAAATGTGGCAATTGCTAACATGATTCGGACACACTTAAGCATCGCTACGAGTGAGAAAATCTCATCGTAGTCAACACCTTGAACTTGTCAAAAACCTTTTTCGACAAGTCTAGCTTTGTAGATAGTAACACTACTATCAGCATCCGTCTTCCTCTTGAAGATCCATTTATTTTTTATTGCTTGCCGATCATCGGGTAAGTCAACCAAAGTCCATACAATGTTCCCATACATGGATCCCATCTCAGATTTCATGGCCTCAAGCTGTAGCGATCAGACCTCAAACAGTCTGATCTCTGTGTATCAGTGTCATCCCTGGATCGGTAATGCTGACACGCACAGTACTTGAAGTATTTATAACAGAGTAGCAATCACACACTTATTACACCGAATGTCTCAAAAGAGAACTTATTACAATAAATATGGCTTAAGGCCATCTCATACGATAACAGCGGAAGGCTTGGAAGATAAAGTGAGTCCATCAACTCCAACGGCATCACTGAGTGAAAGACCACGACCTAAGGCTCCTTACTCGTCGTCTGAAAAGTCTGCAACATGATACGTTGCAGCCCGAAAACGGGTCAGCACATGGAATATGTTGGCAATGTAACACAAAAGAGTAATGAACAGAATAAAGCTATCACTATATGCATATATGGCTGGTGGAGGCTGTATGGTTAATATGTTTTGCGAAAAGCCAATTTTTCCCTACAACAAAGGAATAAATTTTATTTAACTACAAAGTTGGTTGAAAACATTGAGCATGGTAAACCCCATCTCAATCCCAATTAAAAGTAATTAATAACCCAACCAACATTATATTAAGAATGATGAGATCCACATGATAATCCAAGAACTAGATACTCAAGATGTCCATAACTGGGACACGGCCAACCATGATTAGTTTGTACACTCTGCAGAGGTTTGTGCACTTTTCCCCACAAGACTCGATCTCCTCCATTTGATTTCTCGCACTACATGATGTTTGAGAAACGGATGACCGAGACACAGTCTTTCCGAAGAGGTCCCCTTAACCGATAGATAGGCTTGTACACCTACAATCCCCTACATCTGCTAGCCCATCATGGAAAGGTTTCCCACAACTTACTCAACTATGCCAGAGCCCATAATGGCATGTGGCTGCACACGGAAGTTTCTAGCATGAATAATCTTATGATCCCTTTGAGCCTGGGTGGCAGTCCATAGGAGAATCACACGATACCCCGGGATTTCCAAAAATACAGGCAATCACTGGATTCCCCAGGTGCCTCAATCCACCCAGATGTGTATTAAAGTTGCCACCATAAATTGAACCATTAAGTAACAATCTCACATCTGTCATGAATACACTCAAACCCAATCCACGTCTACGAGCATAGCATAGCAATATAAGCAACGTAGAAGTAACTCCCAAAGGTTTGATAATAAACAGGTGAATAGGTACTACCTCATCTACTTACCAAACCCACAATTTAATTCAGATCCTAACCATGCAAATGTTTGAGGATTGATCTAATGCAATAAAACTGGGTAGTAAAGAGGTATGATCAAAGTGTTACTTGCCTTGCTGATGATCCGTGAAACCTAGAGACTCGTAGTAGCACGCTTCGCACTACGGGTACTCTATCGCAAACAAACAAGCATACAATAAGCAATCAAGCAAGATGCACAAGTAAAACTCAAATACGAAGATCTAACCAGAAAGTTCAACTTAGGAACTCCGGTTTGCAAAAAGAATAAAATCAAACGAAGCAACGAAACTCAAACTGCGAAAGAAACAAGCTTCGATTACTAATCTAGACTAAAGTCAAATTTTACATTAGCAAAAACTTGTTTAAGTTGATTAAACAGAAAGAGGGCTTCGAGACGAAACTCTAGGTGCTTGAATCACCTGATTCCAATAAACGAGCGAAAATTTAAACTAAAACGAAAATCGGATCAGAAATCTTGATCGAAAATAATCGCGGAAAATCCGAGAAAAAGAAAAACTGACGAACAGGCTAACGAACGAACGTTCGCTGTCGCGGCTAAACGGTGAAAATCGTTCATTAAAACGAATGAACAAACGGGCGTTCGCTAAATAACTAAACCGAAAAAACGATCTAAATAAATTAAAAAACGCATCTAGGATTTAAAAAACCAATCGGTTTTCTCGTGAAAACCGAGGCGGCGGCTAC
>NC_057808.1:496865888-496873893 GCF_018294505.1 Triticum aestivum | reverse complement strand
TCGGCGGCTAGGGTTTCGGTGGCGGCGGGCTGATGGGCTGTGGGGCTCGCCTCGGCGGCTTATAAAGCCTCCCCCGGGCGGAGTCCCGGGCGGATACGGCCCAAGGTCGGTTTCCTTTTTTTTTAAATTATTCCGCGCAGAAAAATGAATAAAAGAAATACTAAACGGACTCCAAAAATCCTAAAATAAAATTTTCCCGTCCTCTAAAAATCTACCGGACAAGGTGAACATTTATTTGGGACTCTAATGCAATTTTGAAAAACGCATATTTTCCTAATTCAAATAAAATAGCGATAAAACTCCGAATAAAATTCTTATTTGATTTTAATATTAAATCTCCAATATTTCTTTATTTTTAGGAAGGCATTTTATCTTCTCTCTTTTATTTTTATAAAAGGAAATATTTTAAGAGAAAATAATTAAAATCAAACGATCCTCTTTTCCAGATTTGAGAAAAACTGAAATATGAAAATAACGAAATTCCCAACTCTCTCCGTGGGTCCTTGAATTGCGTAGAATTTCTAGGATCAAACTGAAATGAAACAAAATATGATATGCAATGATGATCTAATGCATAACATTCCAAATTGAAAATTTGGGATGTTACAAACCTACCCCCCTTAAGATGAATCTCGCCCTCGAGATTCGGGTTGGCTAGAAAATAGGTGAGGGTGATCCTTCCGTAGGTCTTCCTCTCGTCCCCAGGTGGCTTCATCCTCGGTAAGGTGGCTCAACTGAACCTTGCAAAACTTGATAACTTTGCTGCGTGTAACTCGGCTGGCAAACTCGAGAATCTTGACTGGCTTCTCCTCGTAGGTCAAATCGCTATCCAACTGTATCGCTTCCAGCGGCACTGTATCTCTCAAAGGGATAACAGCCATCTCTGCGTGGCACTTCTTCAACTGAGAAACGTGTCACACATCGTGAACTCCTAACAATCCTTCGGACAATTCCAACTTGTAAGCAACTTCTCCCATACGTTCCAAACCTTTGTATGGTCCCACAAAACATGGTGCTAACTTTCCCTTAACTCCAAAGCGCTTCACTCCTCGAAGTGGGGATACACGAAGATACACTCCGTCTCCAACTTCGTAAACTGTCTCCTTGCATTTAGAATCTGCATAACTCTTCTGCCTGGACTGGGATACCTTGAGTCTATCGCGAATCAGCTTAACCTTCTCTTCAGACTCTTTAATTAAATCTGGTCCAAACAACGGTCGGTCTCCAACTTCATCCCACAACAACGGTGTCCTGCACCTCCTTCCGTACAATGCTTCGAAAGGGGCCATCTTCAAACTGGCTTGGTAGCTGTTGTTGTAAGAGAACTCTGCATAAGGCAAATTGTCGTCCCAACTAGATCCATAGTCTACCGCACAAGCTGTCAACATGTCCTCCAGAATCTGATTGACTCTCTCAGTCTGTCCATCTGTCTGCGGGTGAAAAGCTGTACTGAACTCTAGCCTGGTTCCCAAAGTTTTGTGCAACTGATTCCAAAACTTTGAGGTAAACTAGGTTCCTCTATCTGATACAATGGTCCTCGGAACTCCATGCAAACATATGATCCTGGTCATATATATCTTTGCCAACTTAGCACTGGTGTAAGTGGTCTTCACTGGGATGAAATGAGCTACTTTCGTCAAACGATAGACTACAACCCATATCGAGTCATAGCCTGAACGAGTCCTGGGCAATCCCGTGATAAAATCCATGCCTAGCTTATCCCACTTCCATTCGGGTATCGGCAATGGCTGTAGCAATCCTGCTGGCTTCTGATGTTCTGCCTTCACTCTCTGACATACATCACAAACTGCTACATACTCCGCAATATCCTTCTTCATTTCGGTCCACCAGAAACTATCTTTCAAATCCAAGTACATTTTGGTATTTCCTGGGTGAATCGAATATGGCGAATCATGGGCCTCTTGCAGAATCAACTTCCTGATCTTCTGTTCATTTGGCACATATATGCGGTCCTCAAACCATAAGGTATCGTGCTCATCCTCACGAAAACCTTTAGCCTTTCCTTTGCTCATCCTTTCCTTTATCTCGGCAATCTCCTTGTCCGTCTTCTGAGCTTCTCTGATCTTATCCATCAAAGTAGATTGAATCTCCAAAGCTGCTACATAGCCTCTCGAAACTATTTCCAAACATAGCTCGCGAAGATCCTCTGCTAACTCCTTGGGTAATTCTCCGGTCATGAGTGTATTTACATGAATCTTGTGGCTCAACGCATCGGCTACTACGTTAGCCTTTCCGGGGTGATAATGCAATCTCATATCATAATCCTTAATGAACTCCAACCATCTCCTCTGCCTGAGATTCAACTCCTTCTGCATGAAGATATACTTCAAACTCTTGTGATCCGTGTATACCTCACAATGGTTTCCGATGAGAAAATGTCTCCAAGTCTTCAACGCATGCACTACGGCTGCTAACTCCAAATCATGGGTAGCGTAATTCAACTCATGGGGTTTAAGCTGTCATGAGGCATATGAAACAACTCTTCCCTCCTGCATAAGCATGGCTCCAAGTCCTCGACGAGAAGCGTCGCAATACACTTCATAATCCTTGCGTTGATCTGGCAGAATCAACACTGGTGATGTAACCAAGCGTTTCTTCAACTCCTGAAAACTGGCCTCACATTCCTCAGTCCATTTGAACCTGGTGTCCTTCTTTAACAACTCCGTCATAGGCTTTGCAATCTTCGAGAAATTCTCAATGAACCTCCGGTAGTATCCTGCGAGTCCAAGAAAACTCCGGATCTCTTCAACTGACGTGGGTGCTTCCCAATTTGTCACAGTGACAACTTTGGTGGGGTCTACCGCTATTCCTTCTCCGGATATAACATGTCCAAGAAATCCAACTTCCTTCAACCAAAACTCACACTTGCTGAACTTGGCATATAGCTGATGTTCTCTGAGCTTCCCAAGTACCAAACGCAAATGCTCTTTATGTTCCTCTTCATTCTTCGAGTAGACCAGAATATCATCAATGAACACCACAACGAATTGATCCAAAAACTCCATAAACACCTTGTTCATCATGTTCATAAAATTGGCAGGTGCATTAGTCAGACCAAATGACATAACGGTATACTCATATAGCCCATACCTTGTGGTAAAAGCTATCTTAGGTATATCCTTCTCTCGAATCTTCAGCTGGTGGTACCCTGATCACAGATCGATCTTGGAAAACACTTTAGCTCCTTGCAGCTGATCAAACAAATAATTGATCATCGGCAGTGGGTACTTGTTCTTGATCGTCACCTCATTCAATCCTCGATAATCAACAACCATCCTTAACGATCCATCCTTCTTCTCCACTAGAAGCACTGGTGATCCCCAAGGTGACGAACTTGGGTGAATATAACATTTATCCAGTAACTCCTTAATCTACTTCTTAATTTCCTCCAAATCCTTTGCGAGCATTCTGTACGGTCTCTTAGATATTGACCCTGTGCCTGGCAAAAGCTCAATCAAAAACTCAATGTCTCTATCCGGTGGCATGCCTGGCAACTCTTCTGGAAATACGTCTGGGAAATCCTTCACCACTGGTACTTCCTCCTGTACAACTCCTGATAAGCAATTTACTTGAGTCCTATTCGGCACATCCCGGGATACGTACTTGCTCCTTCTTCCTTCTGGGGTGGTGAGCAAAATCGTCTTACTGGCGCAATCGATGTTTCCTCCATACATCGATAGCCAATTCATACCTAGAATCACATCCAAACCTTGCGACTCCAAAATTATTAGATATGAGGGGAAAACATGCCTACCTATGGTCAATGGCATCTGAAAACATCCTTGGCTTGCCATATACTCTGCTCCTGGCGAGCTCACTAACATAGGTGTACTAAGAACTTTGGTGGGAAGTTTATACTTATCCACAAATCCCCTTGATATGTATGAATGTGATGCACCAGTATCAAAAAGTACGACTGCAGTAAATGACTTAACCAAAAACTTACCTATTACTGCATCTGGTTGGGCTTCAACCTCCTCCACGTTAACGTGGTTCACTTGTCCCCTGTTGAAAGGGTTGGGCTTCTTCCTAGAGCTTCCATTGCCGTTTCCATTCTTAGCTTCAGGACATTCATTGGTGTAATGTCCAGTTTTCTGGCACTTGTAGCAAGTAACGTGGCTTAGATCTTTCTTGGCGGGCGTTGCCGGGTTGGAACGGTTCTGTCCGTTGCTTCCTCCATTACCATTCCTATTCTTGGGGCCACTATGATTATGCGAACTCCCTCCAGTGTGGTTGTGACCTCCATGGTTATGCTGAAGGGGTCCTCCCGAGTTCGGGGTAAAACGGGGTCTCTGTTGGGCTCCAGAATTATACTTCCCTTGTCCATACTTCCTCTTGCGGTTGTCAATCTGCTGTTGCTTCCCTTCAATCATGAGGGCTCTATCTACCAACTCCTGGTAGTTATTGAAATTTGCCACCATCAACTGCATGCTCAGCTCATCATTCAGTCCTTCCAGAAACTTCTCCTGCTTAGCTGCATCTGTAGCGACGTCATCTGGGGCATAACGTGCTAGCTTACTAAAGTCATCTACATACTGGCCAACGGTGTGTCCTCGGCGTAAGTTGCGAAACTCACGCTTCTTCATGGCCATAGCTCCTGTTGATACATGGGCAGTGCGACAAGCCTGCTGGAACTGGTCCCATGTAATAGTGTCGATGGGGTAAGTGGCTGTGAAATTCTGCCACCATGATGCTGCAGCTCCATCAAGCTGATGTGCGGCAAAGCGCACTCTCTCCGCATCTGTGCATCCTGCAGTGGTCAACTCCCTTTCAATCCTGCGGAGCCAATCATCTGCAACTATCGGCTCAGTGCTACTGGAGAACACCTGCGGATTCAGCCTTAGAAAACGGGCTAAGTGATCAACAAGTGGTGGTGGTGGTGGGTTGTTGTTGTTGTTGTTCCACTGATTCTGATTCTGGACTAATATCTGCACCAATGCATTCTGCTGCTGGATCAACTGGAGTGAGCTCCGGTGGGAAAGCAAATCCATTGTCGCGTCTCGGAGGCATCTGCTGGGTTTAGAAAAGATGAGAAAACAGAGTAGAATGAGGTCTAGGGGGAAAACACTACCCATATGCACATGAGACAAACACAAACATATCACTCAATCAATCAAGCAAGGGCATACAATCGGTCTAGAACTAGCATTACAAAAGTGCTCGGACATGGTGGAATACTACTACTGATATGGTGGTCGACTAGAAAAATTGACCGGTCGAAGACTCCATGATATCCGCTCCAGCTTCATCAACATAGTCATCATCGCTATCGTCAGGGTCAGAGTCGGTGTCGTCGACGATGATGTAGTTCTCCGGGCAAGTGGAACCATCATCTTCTCCTCCTGGTGCGGGATCTCCCATGAATACTCCGATCTTCCTCGTCAGGTCGTCATTCTTCTCCACTAGTACGATGAGTTCCTCCTCATAATCTTGGCGTGTAGCCTTGAGTTCTTCCTCCAGCTCCGTGATCCTTGTCATTGCCTTCTTCAAATCTGTCATGCCTGCGCACATCTGGTTCTCCTGGCGTCTAATGTGCTGGTTTAACTCCTGGATGAAAGCTGCAATTGATCTATCCTTCTTGGTGCTGATCATCTCCCATTGCTCATCTCGGCGCCCACAAATCTGGTAGATAGTATCCTTGAGATCCTTGTGGTAAACTTCTCCAATGCGTCCCATGGCGATGTGGGCTGCCATACTCTTTCCTAGACTCCAGGTTGGTGCATCAAAGGAAAACTCTATGGGCTCAGTGACTGGCATGAATGTCCTTCCTGGAACTTGAACTTGAATCATCCAGCGCTCCTCTTCTGGTAAAGTGGCGTTGTAAGTCCCGGTGAAGCTTGGTATTCCGATGTTCAGGTACCTAGTGACTTCCTTCAAGTGGCGTCCAAAAGGTGTGTCTTCATCCGGTTGCGTGAACTTGATCCTTGCATCTACCATCCTAAAGAGCAGAAAATGGGGAGGAGTCAGAAATGAGAAGAGAGTCGTGATCTAGGGCTTTAGCTTAGTGGTCGTGTCCTACAGTCAGCGTGTGCTCTGATACCATCTTGTAGCGACCAGACCTCAAACAGTCTGATCTCTGTGCATTAGTGGCATCCCTGGATCGGTAATGCTGACACGCACAGTACTTGAAGGATTTATAACAGAGTAGCAATCACACACTTATTACACCGAATGTCTCAAAAGAGAACTTTACAATAAATATGGCTTAAGGCCATCTAATACGATAACAGTGGAAGGCTTGGAAGATAAAGTGAGTCCATCAACTCCAACGGCATCACTGAGTGAAAGACCACGACCTAAGGCTCCTTACTCGTCGTCTGAAAAGTCTACAACATGATACGTTGCATCCCGAAAACGGGTCAGCACATGGAATATGTTGGCAATGTAACTCAAAAGAATGAACAGAATAAAGCTATCACTATATGCATATATGGCTGGTGGAGGCTGTATGGTTAATATGTTTTGCGAAAAGCCAATTTTTTCCTACAACAAAGGAATAAATTTTATTTAACTACAAAGTTGGTTGAAAACATTGAGCATGGTAAACCCCATCTCAATCCCAATTAAAAGTAATTAATAACCCAACCAACATTATATTAAGAATGATGAGATCCACATGATAATCCAAGAACTAGATACTCAAGATGTCCATAACCGGGGACACAGCTAACCATGATTAGTTTGTACACTCTGCAGAGGTTTGTGCACTTTTCCCCACAAGACTCGATCTCCTCTGTTTGATTTCTCGCACTACATGATGTTTGAGAAACGGATGACCGAGAAACAGTCTTTCCGAAGAGGTCCCCTTAACCGATAGATAGGCTTGTACACCTACAATCCCCTACATCTGCTAGCCCATCATGGAAAGGTTTCCCACAACTTACTCAACTATGCCAGAGCCCATAATGGCATGTGGCTGCACACGGAAGTTTCTAGCATGAATAATTTTATGATCCCTTTGAGCCTGGGTGGCAGTCCATAGGAGAATCACACGATACCCCGGGATTTCCAAAAATACAGGCAATCACTGGATTCCCCAGGTGCCTCAATCCACCCAGATGTGTATTAAAGTTGCCACCATAAATTGAACCATTAAGTAACAATCTCACATCTGTCATGAATACACTCAAACCCAATCCACGTCTACGAGCATAGCATAGCAATATAAGCAACGTAGAAGTAACTCCCAAAGGTTTGATAATAAACAGGTGAATAGGTACTACCTCATCTACTTACCAAACCCACAATTTAATTCAGATCCTAACCATGCAAATGTTTGAGGATTGATCTAATGCAATAAAACTGGGTAGTAAAGAGGTATGATCAAAGTGTTACTTGCCTTGCTGATGATCCGTGAAACCTAGAGAATCGTAGTAGCACGCTTCGCACTCCGGGTACTCTATCGCAAACAAACAAGCATACAATAAGCAATCAAGCAAGATGCGCGGGTAAAAAGAATCAAATCAAACGAAGCAACGAAACTCAAACTCCGAAAGAAACAAGCTTCGATTGCTAATCTGGACTAAAATCAAATTTTACAGTAGCAAAAACTTGTTTAAGTTGATTAAACAGAAAGAGGGCTTCGAGACAAAACTCTAGGCGCTTGAATCGCCTGATTCCGATAAACGAGCGAAAAGTTAAACTAAAACGAAAATCAGATCAGAAACCGCGATCGAAAATAATCGCGGAAAATCCGAGAAAAAAGATAAACTGACGAACAGGCTAACGAACGAACGTTCGCTGTCTGCGGCTAATCGGTGAAAATCATTCGTTAAAACGAACGAACGAACGGGCGTTCGCTAAATAACTAAACCAAAAAAATGATCTAAATAAATTTAAAAAAAACGCATCTAGGGTTTTGAAAAAAACCCCAATCGGTTTTCTCTCGAAAACTGAGGCGGCGGCGGCTACCTTCGGTGAAGTCCGGCGAGACGGCGGCGGCGAGGGGCGGCTCCGGCGGCGGGGTCGGGTGGCGGCGGGTGGC
>NC_057808.1:496831949-496865348 GCF_018294505.1 Triticum aestivum | reverse complement strand
CTCGGCGGCTTATAAAGCCTCCCCCGGGCGGAGTCCCAGGCGGATACAGCCCAAGGTCGGTTTCCTTTTTTTAATTATTCCGCGCAGAAAAACGAATAAAAGAAATACTAAACGGACTCCAAAAATCCTGAAATAAATTTTCCCGTCCTCTAAAAATCTACCGGACAAGTTGAACATTTATTTGGGACTCTAATGCAATTCTGGAAAACGCATATTTTTCGTAATTCAAATAAAATAGCAATAAAACTCCGAATAAAATTCCTATTCGATTTTAATATTAAATCTCCAATATTTCTTTATTTTGAGGAAGTCATTTTATCCTCTCTCTTTTATTTTTATAAAAGGGAATATTCGAAGAGAAAAGAATTAAAATCAAACGATCCTCTTTTCCAAATTTGAGAAAAACTCAAATATGAAAATAACGAAATTCCCAACTCTCTCTGTGGGTCCTTGAGTGGCGTAGAATTTCTAGGATCAAACCAAAATGAAACAAAATATGATATGCAATGATGATCTAATGCATAACATTCCAAATTGAAAATTTGGGATGTTACACAAGCCATTTTGCGGAATCTGGGCTCATCTTCGCTTCCTCATAGTTCATAGGTTTGTCATGGTCTAGTAACATGATTTCCAGAATAGGATTACCGTACCACTTTGGTGCGGAACGTATTCTGGTTGACCTACGAGGTTCGGTAGTAACTTGATCTGAAGTTTCATGATCATCATCATTAACTTCCTCACTAATCGGTGTAGGCATCACTGAAACTGATTTCTGTGATGAACTACTTTCCAATTCGGGAGAAGGTATAATTACTTTATCAAGTTATACTTTCCTCCCACTCACTTCTTTCGAGAGAAACTCCTTCTACAGAAAGGATCCATTCTTAGCAACGAATATCTTGTCTTCGGATCTATGATAGAAGGTGTACCCAACAGTTACTTTTGGGTATCCTATGAAGACGCACTTCTCCGATTTGGGTTTGAGCTTATCAGGATGAAACTATTTCACATAAGCATCACAGCCACAAACTTTATGAAATGACAGCTTAGGTTTCTTGCCAAACCACAGTTCATATGGTGTCGACTCAACGGATTTAGATGATGCCATATTTAACGTGAATGCAACCGTCTCTAAAGCATAACCCCAAAACGATAGCGGTAAATTAGTAAGAGACATCATAGATCGCCCCATATCCAGTAAAGTACGATTACGACGTTCGGACACACCATTACGTTTTGGTGTTCCGGGTGGCGTGAGTTGTGAAACTATTCCGCATTGTTTCAAATGAAGACCAAACTCGTAACTCAAATATTCTCCTCCACGATCAGATCGTAGAAACATTATTATCTTGTTACGATGATTTTCACTCTGAAATTCTTTGAACTTTTCAAATGTCTCAGACTTATGTTTCATCAAGTAGATAAATCATCTGTGAAGGTCAGAAAATAACGATACCCGCCGCGAGCCTCAACACTCATCGGACCACATACATCAGTATGTATTATTTCCAATAAGTTAGTTGCTCGCTCCATTGTTCTGGAGAACGGAGTCTTAGTCATCTTGCCCATGAGGCATGATTCGCAAGCATCAAGTGATTCCAAAAGCCCATCAGCATGGAGTTTCTTCATGCGCTTTACACCAATATGACCTAAACGGCAGTGCCACAAAGAAGTTGCACTATCATTATTAACTTCGAATATTTTGGCTTCAATATTATGAATATGTGTATCACTACGATCGAGATTCAATAAACCATTTATATTGAGTGTATGACCATAGGAGGTTTTATTCATTTAAATAGAACAACAATTATTCTTTTACTTAAATGAATAATTGTATTGCAATAAACATGATCCAGTCATATTCATGCTCAACGCAAACACCAAATAACATTTATTTAGGTCCAACACCAATTCCGAAGGTATAGGGAGTGTGCGATTGTGATCTTATCAACCTTGGAATCACTTCCAACACACATCGTCACTTTGCTCTCAACTAGTTTCTGTTCATTTCGCAACTCCCATTTCGAGTTACTACTCTTTAGTAACTGAACCAGTATCAAATACCGAGGGGTTGCTATAAACACTAGTAAAGTACACATCAGTAACATGTATATCAAATATACCTTTGTTCACTTTGCCATCCTTCTTATCCGCCAAGTATCTAGGGTAGTTCCACTTCCAGTGACCATTTGTTTTGAAGTAGAAATACTCAGTTTCAGGCTTGGGTCTAGCTTTCGGCTTCTTCATGGGATTGGCAACTTGCTTGCCATTCTTCTTGAAGTTCCCTTTCTTTCCCTTGTCGTTTTACTTGAAACTAATGGTCTTGTCAACCATCAACACTTTATGTTTTTTTATTTCTACCTTCGCCGATTTCAGCATCGCGAAGAGCTCGGGGAATCGTTTTCGTCATCCCTTGCATATTATAGTTCATCACGAAGTTCCAATAACTTGGTGATAGTGACTAGAGAACTCTGTCACTCACTATCTTATCTGGAAGATTAACTCCCACTTGATTCAAGTGATTGTAGTACTCAGACATTCGGAGCACATGCTTACTGGTTGAGCTAATCTCCTCCATCTTGTAGGCAAAGTACTTGTCAGAGGTCTCATACCTCTCGACTCGGGTATGAGTCTGAAATACCAATTTCAGCTCTTGGAACATCTCATATGCTCCATGGCGTTCAAAACGTTTTTGAAGTCCCGGTTCTAAGCCGTAAAGCATGGTGCACTAAACTATCAAGTAGTTATCATTCCGAGCTTGCCAAACGTTCATAACGTCTGCATTTGCTCCTGCAATAGGTCCGTCACCTAGCGGTGCATCAAGGACATAATTCTTCTGTGCAGCAATGAGGATAATCCTCATATCACGGACCTTGTCCGCATCATTGCTACTATCATCTTTCAACATATTTTCTCTCTAGGAACATATCAAAAATAAACGGGGAGCTACATCGCGAGCTATTGATCTACAACATAGTTATGCAAATAATATCAGGACTAAGTTCATGATAAATTAAAGTTCAATTAATCATATTACTTAAGAACTCCCACTTAGATAGACATCTCTCTAATCATCTAAGTGATCACGTGTTCCATATCAACTAAACCATGTCCGATCATCACGTGAGATGGAGTAGTTTTCAATGGTGAACATCACTATGTTGATCATATCTACTATATGATTCACGCTCGACCTTTCGGTCTCAGTGTTCCGAGGCCATATCTGCATATGCTACGCTCGTCAAGTTTAACCCCAGTATTCTGCGTGTGCAAAAATGGCTTGCACCCGTTGTATGTGAGCGTAGAGCTTATCACACCCGATCATCACGTAGTGTCTCAGCACGAAGAACTGTCGCAACGGTGCATACTCAGGGAGAACACTTATACCTTGAAATTTTAGTAAGGGGTCATCTTATAAAGCTACCGCCGAACAAAGCAAAATAAGATGTATAAAAGATAAACATCACATGCAATCAAAATATGTGACATGATATGGCCATCATCATCTTGTGCCTTTGATCTCCATCTCCAAAGTACCATCATGATCTCCATCGTCACCGGCATGACACCATGATCTCCATAATATTGATCTCTATCAATGTGTCGTTACATGGTTGTCTCGCCAACTATTGCTATCGCATAGCGATAAAGTAAAGCAATTATATGGCGCTTGCATCTTATGCAATAATGAGACAACCATAAGGCTCTTGCCAGTTGCCGATTAATTTAACAAAACATGATCATCTCATACAACAATTTATATATCAACACGTCTTGACCATATCACATCACGGCAAGCCCTGCAAAAACAAGTTAGACATCCTCTATTTTGTTGTTGCAAGTTTTACGTGGCTGCTACGGGCTTAGCAAGAACCGTTCTTACCTACGCATCAAAAACCACAATGATTTTTCATCAAGTGTGTTGTTTTAACCTTCAACAAGGACCGGGCGTAGTCACACTCGATTCAACTAAAATTGGAGAAACAGACACCCACTAGCCACCTGTGTGCAAAGCACGTCGATAGAATCAGTCTCGCGTAAGCGTACGCGTAACGTCGGTCTGAGCGCTTCATCTAACAATACCGCCGAATCAAAGTATGACATGCTGGTAAGCAGTATGACTATTATCGCCCACAACTCTTTGTGTTCTACTCATGCATATAATATCAACGCATAGGCCTGGCTCGGATGCCACTATTGGGGAACGTAGTAATTTCAAAATTTTCCTACGCACACGCAAGATCATGGTGATGCATAGCAACGAGAGGGGAGAGTGTTGTCTACGTACCCTCGTAGACCATAAGCGGAAGCGTTATGACAACGCGGTTGATGTAGTCGTACGTCTTCACCATCGACCATCCTAGCACCGAAAGTACGGCACCTCCGCGATCTGCACATGTTCGGCTCGGTGACGTCCAACGAACTCACGATCCAGCAGAGTGTTGAGGGAGAGTTTCGTCAGCACGACGGCGTGATGACGGTGATGATTAAGCTACCGGCGCAGGGCTTCACCTAAGCACTGCAACGATATGACCGAGGTGGATTATGGTGGAGAAGGGCACCACACACGGCTAAGAGATCAATGATCAACTTGTGTGTCTATGGGGTGCCTCCTTCCCCGTATATAAAGTATATAAAGGAGTGGAGGAGGAGGAGGGCCGGCCACAAGGGGCGCGCCCAAGGGGGGATTCCTACTCCTAGTAGGAGTAGATTCCCCCCTTTCCTAGTCTAACTAGGAGAAGGAAGGGGAGGAGGAAGAGGGGAGAAGGAAGGAGGGGGCGCCGCCCCCTCCTAGTCCAATTCGGACCAGCCCATGGGGGGCGCGTGGCCACCCCTTGAGGCCCTTCTCTCCTTTCCAGTATGGCCCATTAAGGCCCACTACTTCCCCCGGCGAATTCCCGTAACTCTTCGGTACTCCGAAAAATACCCGAATCACTCGGAACCTTTCCGATGTCCGAATATAGCGTTCCAATATATCAATCTTTACGTCTCGACCATTTCAAGACACCTCGTCATATCCGTGATCTCATCGGGGACTCCGAACAAGCTTCGGTACATCAAATCACATAACTCATAATACAAATCGTCATTGAACGTTAAGCGTGCGGACCCTACGGGTTTGAGAACTATGTAGACATGACCGAGACACCTCTCCGGTCAATAACCAATAGCGGAACCTGGATGCTCATATTGTCTCGTACATATTCTACGAAGATCTTTATCAGTCAAACCGCATAACAACATACGTTGTTCCCTTTGTCATCGGTATGTTATTTTCCCGAGATTCGATCGCCGATATCCTCATACCTAGTTCAATCTCGTTACTGGCAAGTCTCTTTACTTGTTTCGTAATGCATCATCCCGCAACTAACTCATTAGTCACAATGCTTGCAAGGCTTATAGTGATGTGCATTACCGAGAGGGCCCAGAGATACCTCTCCGATACACGGAGTGACAAATCCTAATCTTGATCTATGCCAACTCAACAAACACCTTCAGAGACACCTGTAGAGCATGTTTATAATCACCCAGTTACGTTGTGACGTTTGATAGCACACAAGATGTTCCTCCGGTATTCGGGAGTTGCATAATCTCATAGTTAGCGGAACATGTATAAGTCATGAAGAAAGCAATAGCAATAAAACAAAACAATCCTTATGCTAAGCTAACGGATGGGTCATGTTCATCACATCATTCTCTAATGATGTGATCCCGTTCATCAAATCACAACACATGTCTATGGCTAGGAAACTTAATCATCTTTGATTAACGAGCTAGTCAAGTAGAGGCATACTAGGGACACTCTGTTTTGTCTATGTATTCACACATGTATCAAGTTTCCGGTTAATACAATTCTAGCATGAATAATAAACATTTATCATGAAATAAGGAAATAAATAATGACTTTATTATTGCCTCTAGGGCATATTTCCTTCAGCTACTGCCGCGGAGGCCGGACTCGCCGGCAGGGATGACGTGGCCGAGGCTGGCATAGGAAGGAGACCGTGGGCAGGCGAGCATGGAGGGTGAGGAAGGGGATATGGGGAAGGCAGCGCACCTTTAGCACCGCTGGTGCCCAATCTATGTCGTCTTGCTGTCGTTGCAAACTGATTGGCCGCCGATGTAGCACCTCCGACCACTTCATCATCCCGTCAACACCAGGCCTGGCCACAGCCGCCACTCCCCGGGCCTCCACTAGATGGGCATGAAGACAGATCAAGAGAGGAGGGGAAGAAGGATTGGGAAACTGGTTGGTTACTCACCGGCGTTGCCGGATCCGGCAGAGATTTGGCCGCCCATCCTGCCACCTCCCCCCCCCCCGCCCCCGCCCCGCGATGCCCGGAGGAAGAGGCCGAGGAGAGAAACGAGGAGAGATTGCGTGTGGGGGTGGAGAGGCAGAGGCTCCTCGGTCTTTCTTTTGGACGAAGCGAACGCGTTTTTGTCTCTATCTAGTCTGACGTGGACACGCCCATCTTGTCTATTGGCCAGCGCAAAGTTCTCTCGCCATTGGCCACCACAAACAGTGCGGGCGTGATGATGTGGCTAGCGCGAGGAGGCGCCCATGATGCGTACCTTATTGTTTTGGATGGCCCATAACAAAAAGTAGTTTGAGGCATCCACATGCCCAACATAAAGTTATCTATGCTAAGACCATAGATGATGTATAACATTTATCTGCATAAATCCTTTTTGTTCCTTCCTCCCTTGGTTCCGATGGAGAACACATGGAGGATACACAAAATGTTTGACTTTTCTGCTTGCTTACATCACTAGTGACTTCATCATATTGATTCTTTTTTAGGGAACTTCATCGTATTGATTCTTATATTTGCCCATGGCAAACTCATAGCACTTTGCTTTTAAATCATCCATGGCAAATTGTATAAATGTTCTCACATGTAAACTATTTTAGAGGTGGCCACACAAATTTAGCACTATGCAATTTCTCAAACATGGCAAATAATTTAATTATACCATGGCAAATTTAGTAACTAGACCATGGGAAAATACATGGGGAATGTTCACATGACAATATTTAAAACTTGTCAAATGGCAGTTTTAATTATTATTTTCCTGTAATGTTCACATGTCAATTTTTTTCTACCCATGGAAAACTTAGAAATATTTTCTAAATTCACACGGTAAATCCACAACATTTTTTGTATTCTAAACATGGAAAATTTAGGTTTTTTTGCAACCCTCTCATGGTAATCTTTATGTTTTTCTCTTACTTAACCATGGCAAATTTAGTTTATTGATCATGGAAAATTTAGTTTACAAATCATGGCAAATTTAGTTTACATAAATTTCACCGCGGCAAGTGTTGATATGAATCTACCATGGCAAGTTTTGATACGAATCTGCCATGGCCATTTCTTGTTCATACGTGATTTTCAACTCTTTGTGTTTTTCTCACACACAGCAAATTCCTCATACAAAACACGACAATTCTTGATATGAATCTGCCATGGCAATTTTTGATACGAACCTTCCACCGCAATTTTCTTGTTTTCATACTTCATTTTCAACTTTTTGTGTTTTTCTCACACACGGAAAATTCCTCATTAAAAACATGAAATTTTTAATTAAACTTCCATGGCAATTTTACCTTTTATTGTCATGGCAATTTTATTTCACATAGATGGGCAAATATAGTTCATGTAATGTTTATTTTTATTTATTCTATTTCTTTGCCATGATATAATATTGTTGCCATGGGAATTCTAGAAAATTTTATAACAACACAGCATCAACTACTGATGATTTTTTGCCATGCAAAATTGTGATCCACTTTAGTTTTTTTCTCCCATGGCATTTTTGCCATGATTTGGATAGGTTTTGTGCTAACTTGATCAATCTTTTTTGTTTGTGCAACTTTCATGGACACACATGCATGGTGTTTCTGAAGTTCGCCATGGCAAAATTGATCCTGGACACACATGCATTGTGTTTTTCAAAATTTCCACGGCAATGTTTGGTGTTGGACACACATGGAAAATCGCCATGTCATTTTCCGAACATATATTTTGCCATGGCAATTTTGATTTTTTGTCATGGCACATTTTCCATGCTTTCATTAGGGAATCAAATATGTTTTATAAACCTTGCCATTGTAAAAAATATATCATGGCAAATTATAAATAGTTTGGTCAAACTCGAATGGCAATTTTCATTTTTATGCTACTAAAGCTGATGCCATTTTTTCATAGCTGAGCAAAAAACTAGGCTTTTATTTGTCACAAAAAAAACCAAAATCTGGGCTTTTCTGTCATAGGGAAAAAAATTCAAAATCTGGTCTTTTTCATTTAATTCGTTATTAGCAGGCTTTTTGTTCTTTTTTGTTTTTTACACGGAAAAGACCTGGTGTGAGGGAGGCATTTGGGTTGTGGATTCCCCCTACCGAACAAATTCGTTCGGGGGATCGATCCCCTCGTACTGAACAATCGTTTCGTCTGAGAGGTGCGCAAACCGAACGTGTGGTACTTATCACCGTCCAATAATAAAGGCATCTTGTTTTCCAAGGAAAAACAAGACATGGTGGGTCATGGCTGTCGTAGCAAAGATCGCCATTGGATCTAGGGACCATTAGAGCAAGTATAATAAGGTAAAATTTCGTGGGCTACAAGGTTTAAACAATTATATATGTGTTGAGTTGGATGAGAGAGAAGAGAATAGAGAAAGGAAGCGGGCTATAGATTAACAAGCAGCTGCAGCACGGGTTCCAACAAACATTGTGAGAGTGTACGGTGGACCATGCATTAACAAAGTAGTACTACTTAGCAACTAGCTACTATACATGTTGGCTATTAGATTGACTATATGTGACATGACAACTCCATATAGCCGTTTTTTAGGATAACTGCATATTTCTTAACCAGCAGAGGTTACAAACATAGAAAATACGCAGCATCACTGCGAGGCCGCAGGTGTGCCAACATAAATGCAAAAAGACCCCCAAAGAAAGAGAAAGTACAATCCGGTTCCGGGGGGCCTTAACGCAGAAAGAGCCAACACCAGCTGCCGTCGAGCCGAAGAGCAACGGAAGACACCGAAAACCACGAAGCCCTAAACTAAGGGCACACCATCGCCACAGACGGCTTTCTGAGTCGAAGATGAGCTCCACGTGAATGGTGAGGCGTAACCGCTGTGGCACGTCGACCAGGGAACGTCCCCGTGCAAATCCTCGGCTCCAGCTTCGGCACCTCCGATCGACGAAGTCGAGGGAGAATCACCAGATCTGCCGCCACAAACCACCACCCGAGTGCCGGGCCACCAAATCTCTCGCCAGCCGCCGCGGCCACCGCACGGGTGACCAATGCCGCCCCGAGCACTCCTGTGCAGGACTCCACCGGCTTCCCATCGACACCGGAGAACATGTCGGCGTAGCAGAGACGAAGCCGTTTGTTGGCTATAATATTAACCATGATCTTAATCAGCTAAAAGGAAGGCCCGCAGCTTGGGAGTGGCGTTTTGGCTCTCGGGTCCAGATGAACCCGAAATCTGTCCGTCACCCCCCGGTCTGTACCGAAACGGCGTTAGCGAGCCACGTGAATTCACGCGTGGGCCAGGGTACATTTTCTAAACCCAAATACGCAAGAGAATACTTCCCTATGCGTGAATCGTGAGGCACATGTGTGGTCCAGATTGCGGGAGCATCTGGACCCGAGCGCCAAATTGGATTTCCCTGTGCCTGTTTGTTTTACCGAAAATAGTACAATGCAAGGGGTGGTCCTAATTCTATTCACCGAAGTGTCAACCGAGTCCCTATTCTTTCAAAATGCACATCAAGTCCCAATTTTTTAAGTGATACATCCGAGGTCCTAAATCCTTCCGGCCCTCGTTGACTTGCCTTCCTGGTGCTTCGACTGCATCCACGTCGACACGGGGCCCAAGAGGCAAAAGGACCAAACATGCATATTTGCAAAAAACAAATCACAGTCTCGTTCCTCTCCCCACCACTCTTTGCAATTCAGAAGGCAATTGGTAGCGGAGGTGTTGCTCCGGTGAGAAGCGGAGGTGATCGGCGGACGTGCTGCTCCGGAAGTGTCTGAGCCCATGTAGATCGTCATTCACCGTCCGCTGTTTGTCGTCGCCATCGTGTGAACCATGATTGTGTCCTACAAGAAGCTAACGCCGGTGCGTCATGCCGAAATCGCCACAACTCCAGTCGGCAACCTCTTCTCCATAGTGTGGGTGGAGGAGGAAAAACCGTGTCGCCCTACTGGCGGCCTGGTGCGCCTATCGTGGGCTTCCATTACTGCAGCTACAACATGCACCACGCGTGCGAAACGAATCGGCCATCGTGGGAGCTAGGGCAACCTCGGGAGGGAGCCGCGCAAGCATGCCGTATCAGAGGGAGCGGCGGGCGGCTAGGTGGCATGAGCTCCGATGGTGTGTTGGACGACCTCGATAACCTCATGTACGTGAGAGAGGAAAGAGAAGTTGGTTGGGTGGTCGCAGGTGGGGCCTAGATGAGTTTGGTGATATTTGGGCTGACACGGGGGATATGTCCGAGGCCTTTTCATATCCGTCCCTATATGAGCTCAGTTTGAAGGGTGCCGCACAGTCCGGATACATATGGACCAGAAGTGGAGGATGGACTCTTTTCTTTTCTCTCTAGGTTGTTCAATCAGACGTACATGGGAAAGGATGGAGGTCCGATTTTAGATGCTTATGAAGGGCAACTTCAAGAAATTCCCTATCTCTAAATTAAGCGTCGTTTACGGAAAGTTAGAGGCAAGAAAACCTCTTGAACAGATCCCGCAAATTAGCCTTAACTATAGAAATCCGGTAAAAGCGAAATTTATCCCCGCAAGTTTACGAGAAGATGACCTTCCTATATCTTTTGGCGGAATTGTAACCGCCTAAAACTCCCACACATGGCCCGCCGGAACGCCGCCGCCCCACGGGAACCTCGCTTGAACGCCGCCGCGCAGCCACCGAACATGTCAGAACACCGCCGCCGTGCCGCCGGTCGCACCACCACCCGTCGCTCATGCCGCCGGCTCTGCCAATGTGCCGGTGGCCATCATTTGTGTCACTGGCTAGCGGCCGCTAGGTCATTTAGCTAGTTATGTTTAATGAAGATGAAATAGAAAATATTTAGACGAAGTTTACGCGAACCGACAAAAATTGCGTCCAGACAACTTCTTCTAAAAGTTACGGGAAGCAATTTTTTTTCTCGAATACGCACGAGTGTGCGTATCATCTATTAAAGAAGGAAGGGGGAAAAGAGCCCCACTGCAGTGTTCCAAGGTATGGCTACAAAACGTCCACATCTCTCTCCACCCACGTGACTAAGTGACTACTCGCCGTGCGTCCACCCTAATGCTACCTCCATGTCCCGATGCGTGTCCTCATCACCTCGTAGCAGTCCCGCATCCCTCCATAGTACGTATTCACTAGCGATCTTCCGTAACAAGTCCCGTAAGCAAGGGGCCTTGCCATCAAACACAACGCCGTTTCGGTGTTTTCATACCTCCAAAAAGACTAACAAGCAGACCGCGCGAATTAGCCTCGCTCTTTGCTTCGGTAGGCTGTCCAGTCCGCTGCGTGAATACCATTCCGATAGCGACTCCTCCGAGCGTGACTCTACATGCCCGATGGCCAGCGCGGGCAACACTCTAGCCCACACTTGTCGAGTGAGGGTGCAATGCAGAAGCAGGTGGTTTATCGTTTCTTCATGCTGATCACATAGTGGGCAGGCTATCTGGTGTGGTAAGTCTCGTCACGCCAACCTGTCCGAGGTCCAACATCTGTCCTTGGCGGCCAGCCAGGAGAAGACCCTGCATCGTAACGGTGACTTCGATTCCCAAGTGAGTGTAGCAGTGGGTGAAACCTGAAGTCCCCAGAACTTGGCCTGGTAGACCGAACTGGCCGAGAACTGCCCCTCTTTGCTCCAGGCCCAAGTGACAACGTCGCTACCTTGCTCATGCAATTGGGTGGCCGTCACCAACGGCCACAGCGACATGAACTGCTCCAATGAGGCATGATCAATGGACGGCCCGAGATCGCGCGCCCATGCGCCAGAGGTTAGCGCATCATGCACGGTTCTGGAGTTCCTTGCGCGTGTGGAGATGCGATTATACAAGCGCGGCGCAAGATCTTGGATTCGAGATCCTGGAGCCACTGGTCCTCCCAGAATAGCGTGCTCTTGCCATCGCCGAGTTGTACACGCGATGCCGCATGGAAAGCTGCCTTGATTCTTTGGGTACAGGAATGTTGAACTCTGCCCAAGGCCTGGAGGTGTCCGTCTTCTGGAGCCAAATCCATTTGGTTTGTAAGGCCACATTCATCCAGCGCATGTCCAGCACGCCTAGGCCACCAGCCCACTTTGGCCGGCATACGACGTCCCAGGCCACTGCACATGCGCCTCCTCCTGCCTCCTCCTTGCCACTCCAAAGGAAACTGCGGCAGACCTTGATCATTGCCGTGAGCGTTTTTGGTGGTAATCCTAGAGCCAACATGGAATGGATGGGGATCGCCGTGAGGACAGATTGGATAAGAAGGAGTCTGCTGCTCTTCGGTAGTGTCGCTGCCCTCCAGTGCGGCAACTGCCCAGCAAGCTGGTCCACGAGTCCACGTAGTTGTGCTACAGTTTGCTTCCGGAAAGTGAGGGGTAGGCCAAGGTATTTGCACGGGAACTCGGCGGTAGAACATCCCAGCATATCCTGAACGATTTGCATTTCCTCCTGAGAGCACCGGATCGGCAAAAGAATTGGTTTTACGGGAAGATTTTTAGGGGAACTCCTGGAGTTGCTCTAAGTCCTTTGCATTATTAGCACATAAGTGAATAGCACCTCGCAAGTTCAAGGATCCTCCTCCTCAAAGTATGAAGTAGGTAAGCAAGTCAATTCAATGAGAGAGAAAAAGCAAGCAAGTTCTTTTGCGGTTGATCCAACAAGCAAGTTACTTACGGTCAAAAAAAAGCAAGTTACTTGATCCAAACCGGGAAACCCTTGTTTTTCTTTGATGGTGCTACGGCGGGCTTACGCCTGCCTGAACCATTTTCATTATCATAAGAGGGACTGAGATACAACACAACGGCTACAGGAAGTAGCACCCAACACACACAAGAAGGAATAAGGAACAACAGAGAAGAACCAGAAACAAGCTATGGCAATTAGCCAACACCAAGAACTTAGCACCCAACACCATTAAGCAGACCGAGAAGAAATGGGAAACTAGCATTGTTGGATCAGTTGAAGGGAGAATCAACACCGAGTAGACGTAGAGAAGAAGTTGCCTGCTGCACTGCGATCACTCTGCACCTTGAAGAGCTAGGAGAGTCGCAACCACCGTCGAAGGGCATCCCAGTGCCGAGGCACGACGCGATAGAGAGAGCCGCCGACCGCGCCGAAGGGCAATGTTTCGCCGAGACAGCCCTGCACCTCCTCTGAGCCACACCACGGCCACTATCACAAATAGAGAGAACCAGAACACTATGCGAGGCAACCAAACCTCATGCGTCGTCGAAGGGCACTGAGCTCCGAGACTTCACCGACGCCACGAGCCCCCAAAAGAGAGGTCAGCAGATAGCACCAGGATGACCAAGGCAGTAGCCATACCCATAGATCGCTTCCACCACCACCACCAGACACCCCACATCCCCAGCCTGACCAATCGTGCTCGAGCCAAGACTAGAAACGACCAACAACGGATCAATGGCTCCAAGACTGCGCCCCCAAGGGGGTAACGACATCAATGACATCGTCGTAGTCCGATCCAACCGTGGATCTTAGGCTTTCGCCCGGAGCACATTGTAAGGATGAGCTGCGGGAGCTTCACAATGACTCCTCCAAGAAGGAAAAAATGGCGCCCAAAGGCGTCACCGTCACCGCTGTCGACACAAGGCCGACACCAGGCTTTCGCCTGAAGCATCGCACCTCGAACCTCACCGCTTACGCCGGCCGCCCAGTCTGGCAAAGCAAAGAGCACGAGACCTTCCCACCTCCTGCAACTCGTCGACGAGTGTCCCCGCCGGAGCAAGCAAAAAGGTACCTCTGGTGACGCCACCGCTCACCGCGAGCACCAGCGTTGACCAGAGTGGAGATCCAGTCATGCCGTATCCTGACCATCTCACCCCGACCACCACCAGCCAGATCCATCCCCGCCGCCAAGCACGCCTTGCCCGGATCCCCAACACGAGCCACAGGGCGACGCCGGCACGCGCCCTGGGCAGCACCACCGGAGCACGGGCGGCATGCACCGCGCCCCCATGGCCGTGGAGAGCCCCCAGCGCTGCCACGAACTCGCGCAGGGCACCGCACCTTGAGGGATCCAGATCTGACTCCGCAGCCCGCCACAGGGCAACAGCCGCCGAGCAGCACCGCCACCGACGTCCTCTGTCGCGCGGCCCTCCCGCCAGGACTGAGAGGTCGCCGCCCCGGAGCGGCGCGGATCTAGAACCACCTGGCGGCTGCGACACCGGCGCGGGAACAGAGCCGACGAAGAGAGCCCCGCCGCCGCCTTCCCTGGGTCACGCACGGCTTCGCCTGCGTTCCCTCCGGCGGCGGCGAAGCAGGGGGAGGGGTGGGGAGTGGTCGGCGGCGGCGCGACTAGGGTTTCCCCCGAGTCGCCAGAGGAGGCGACGCGGGGCTGTACAGGGTCACTGGCTAACAACTCAAGTCCGGGAAACCCTTGTTACAACCAACAAAACTACACCGTGACAGTCAGTACCGTTGTTGGGTTCATCCAACACGGCATCGACGATGACACCTGGTTATAGCAGCCACATATGACATGTCCAAAATATTTGTCTGAACTATCAGTGTACGACAACTCCAGAAATTCCGAGAAAGAAACCATTTCTTGACAAGATTAGGAAGTAGGGACATGCAGCTCACCAACATGCCCAGCTAATTCCACCTTCCCCAACAAACACCACTCCTATAAAATCACGCTAACCCGAATTTCAATAGCACAAACGGCCGGCCTGATCAGCGCAAGCAAGCTGAGTCGAACCCAAGAAAAAGCCTCTTGCTTCCACTATCAATCCATCAATGGCGGCGAGAATTATGTCCGGCAGCAGCATATTCTTGGCCGCGGCGGTGGCAGCGGCCTTGCTGGTGGCGACAGCGTCGGCGCAGTCCGGGTGCACGGCGGCGCTCGTCGGCCTGTACCCGTGCATGAACTACATCAGCGGCAACGACACGGCGCCCACAAAGTCCTGCTGCTCGCAGCTTGGCTCCGTGGTGCAGTCGCAGCCGCAGTGCCTCTGCAGCGCAGTGGCGTATCTAGGGGGTGGACAGGGTGGTCCATGGACCACCCTGGAATTTCCCCATAATATATATAGCATAGAGAAAAATATATTTTTATAATAAATAAATATATTTATGTGAATATTTTGCATTGGTGGACCACCCTGGCATGTTGGGCTAGCTACGCCACTGCTGCAGCGCGCTCGGCGGCGACTCGTCGTCGCTCGGCGGCATGACCATCAACAAGACGCGCGCGCTCGAGCTGCCCAAGGCGTGTAACGTGCAGACCCCGCCGGCGAGCAAGTGCAACGGTGGTGGCAGTGCTCCTGGCGCCGCCACGCCGACCACGCCAGAGGGGCAGACACCTGCCGGCTCTGGGTCGAAGGCGACGCCATCGGCGTACCTGCAGGAGAACGGCGGCTCGTCACTCAGGGGCACGGCGGGTCTGGTGTTTGCGCTCGCGGCTGCTGCGGTCTACGCCGTGTCGGCCGTGTAGTGAGCGAGCGTCTCGGCCGCTGGACTGAAGCGGTAGCTGGCTGGCGACTCAGAAATTCGTTTCCTGTGTGACACGATTTGATTTCCATATTGGTTTAGCATTGAGCATTGGCGAGGAGGGTTGGTCATTGTTGTGTTCCACATCTGTACTATAGCATTATTTGGTTTCTTGCTGCAGTCGAAATAAAGAGCTACTGGCTGTTTTCGTCTTGTTCCCATTGATGCCTATTATCGTTGTGTCATGTGTGCCATTGCAAAGAAAGCTCAGTTGGTCGAGAGAGGGCGCAGAGCAATGCAATGCATGTACGAAAACAGAGCATAAAACAGAGTAGTGATACTCAGAAAACAGAGCACGTTGACAAGTTATCAAATAGTAGCGGCAAATCTAGATTGATAAGAAAGTCTGTGGTGAGATGTAAAGACAATACATACAGTCAACCTTGGTCTTATTGCATAGGGCCCCTTCTTATTTCTCACCACATAATGTAACCTGGCAGGCGAAACCTTTACTCAGAAGTATAACTAATTGAAGTCCTTGGCCATGAGCGCGATGACCTTCTTGACGGCGGGCCTGTCGAACAGCTCCTCGAGCCACGCCCTAACACGAGGGTAGGCGTCGAACACCGCCGCATACGGCATCCCCATGAAGTAGTGCGTCTCAGGGAAGTGGCTGAGGTCCACGAGGCTCAGGAAATCCCCGGCCAGGTACCTGTGCTTGCTCAGCCGGGCCTCGTACACGTCCAGCACCTTCCTCAGCTTCTCGACGCTCTCGCCGATGATCTTCTCGTCGGGCGCCCCGCCCAGCGCCGGCGCGACGCGGTGCTGGTAGAACACCGAGCGCATGGCGGGGTCGAAGCTGAGGGCCTCCACGTCCAGCCAGACGTCGACGAGGGCCGACTCCTTGGGGTCGCCTTCCCTCAGCAGGTTGACCTCGTCGGTCATGTGCTTGCGGAGCACGTAGCGTGAGATCGCGCGGGACTCTGAGAAGACGGAGATGCATATATAATTCCGTGATCTCAAAATCAGTACGGAGTATAGGGATTTGAAAATCAATAGGAAATTGAAAACTGACGGAAGAGCGTGAGATCCCCGTCCTGGAACGCCGGGACCTGGCCGAACGGCTGGCCGGAGAAAAGCAGAGTTATGAATCAATCAGCATCCGGCGGTAGTTCTATGCACCAAAACTTAGGGATTTCTCCAAACTCTGCTGCAAGCTGAGGATTGGGTGTGCTTACGTTTCTGGCGAGGTGGTCGGGGCCCTTGTGCTCCTTGGAACGGAAGTCGACGTCGACGATCTCGTACTCGGCGCCGACCTCCTCCAGGCACACCAGCACCCGCGCCACGTTCGTGAACGCCGCCGACCCCAACACCTTCACCGGCGCCATGCTCTGCTCTCCTCTGCTGATGGATGACGGTGCTCCCTCCCCTCCACTGGTTTATGCGGAATTCTCACGGCCCTGCCCCTTGATTTATACAGCATGGGAGGGAGAGGAGAAAGAAGGGAAGGTCCAACACGTCGTACACCATGAGACTTGGTGCTTTGACTAGTTGAAGTGAGGTGACACGTACGTATAGTGTGGACAACTAGTCGTCGTCTGAATTGTCTTGTCTACCAGCACTAGCCCTGATTAATAAGCAGCTTCTACGAAGGACATGCCTCTACTCGCTCGGCACTTCGGCAGGGATGTGTGGATGAGTGCGTCACGTGCTAAAAGAAAAATAATGGGCCAAAAGAGGCCCGGGATTGAGCATCATAAAAGTAAGCATTAAATTTCTTGTGCCATGATGGATGGTAAATTTGCCATGATGAACAACACTATTACCGCGCAAAAAAAAAAGCCGAAACTATTAGTTTCAGAAAAACACAAAAAACTAAGGGGACAAATAGCCCACGAATTGCCATGATACATAACAAGAAATTTCAACATGGCGAGATAAAAAAACATCGTACAATAAATATATATATATCTGATGGTCATGATTGCAGGAAAAAAAATCAAATTTCCAAATTTGGCATTTATGTAAGTACAAATTTTCTATGCTCCACTTGAAAGTTTAATAAATAAACATCCGAAACCTGCGCAAATTTTGTTTTTCGCTAATCACTTTTCCTACAAGCATGGCAACACATAGAAATATTTTAGTTTGGCTGCGTAAATGTGGTGGAAAAAGCATTGCAAATTTGTAAAAAAATGTTTGTGCTAATCACGTGAAAAATGTAGATTTTTTCTGTTTTCTGCAAGCATGGCAGATATAGAAATTTTGTAGTGATAGCATGGAAAATTTAGTAAAAAAATTGGCCCAGTGGTTGGAGCGCTGTATCTTGGCTGACGGACGTTCGAACCATGTTGGCATGATTTAATCATCTTGCTCTGTTTCTTGGGTTTGAATGTTGCTTCTCATACCTTCCAAATAATGGCTCACGAAAATACTGCTATGGGCTGATTCTACAGGAGGAATGTCCTCCATTTCACCATAAATACTTTCCGAAATCACTAATTGAGAAGTGCTCATTACAAAGATTACTCCCACATTTTCAGGTTGCGACAAGTGGCGCGCTGCATGTGCGCCATTTGTCGCAACCTGGGAGTTTTTCCTTTTTCGTAGATCCGTTTATTCAAAATGTTTTATCTCTTAAACCGTGCATCCAAATCTTGAACCGTTTTCACCGTTGGATTCCTCGCGTCAAGATCTTCAAAACTAGATCCCATGTTGATAGATTTTGATGAACATTTTTTCATAAAAAAACGGACAAATAAACCGAACCGGGAGTACGGGTTCTTTCCCTTTCCGAAAGAGCACGCCTACGCCTCTTGCGAAATCACAACCGTGCCTCTCGCGGAAGGAAAAAAAATAAAAAACGCATTTTTTCGTTTCCGAGAGGCGAAAGCACAATCATGCCTTTCGCGGAAGCAAAACCGTGCCTCTCGTGGAAGAAAATAAAAACCGAAAACACATTTTTTTTCCGTTTCCGAGAGGCACGGCCGTGACTCTGGCGAAAGCAAAACCGTGACTCTCGTAAAGAAAAAAAATAAAACGCGTTAAAATACGTTTTTTCGCATGCGTTTTTTCAAAAAAAATTGATCCAAAAGCTAAGGAAGACCGGTGGAAAACAGAAACATCGAAAAAAACAAAAAACCGTTTAAAATGCCAAAAGGCGTGCGAAAAAAATAAAAAAAAATCCGGAGGGAGCGTCTAGAGCGTGACACGTGGCAGGCGGTTGAGAGCGCGCCAAATGGCACCGATCATTATAAGGCCTTTGAAGAAGCGCTCGTCAACTAATTGCTCCTTTCTTGATCTTAATAGACCCTATTCCGTGATTTTAGTTGGGCCATGGCAGCCCGTGACCTCCTTTCCGTAGACGTAGCATCACTCCCACTTTGGTCTCTCTTTCTATAGTAGTGACCGATTTACCTTTGATACGAGTAAAAACAGATGGTCTTGCCGTGCACAAGTTCAAGGAAAATCGAGAAATAAGAAAGACAGGCTCTCCCGAGCCTTGTGAGAGTTCAGACGAATCCGGCCATTCGTTGTGTTGGCATCATGGATTTCCGGCCGTTCGATTTCGCTCCTGGACGATCTGGGCCGCCGGATCGAAACACGGCACTATTGCAATGAATAGTTACCTCTCGTTCATGCCACCGCGTGTAAATTTTTGCCCCGCCGAGGGCATAAATGGTATTTCGCGTCCTGGCCTACTACGTGTCGGCGTCTGATTCGTTGTTGGAGGGAGAGAGGTAAATATCTTCTGCCACCACCGTAATTCCATTGCCCCGCCGAGGGCGTTATGGTCTTTTCACGTGTTGACCCGTTGCGTGGTCGTCGTTGGTTGCCCCGTCGGTGGATGAGGTGAGGACAGCGGAGCCGGATCCTCTAACTTAGAGAAGCAATGTCACGGTGCTATAGTACAATCCTAATGCAAAATGAAGAAGGAATGTTAGAGACGTTTAGTAGATTATTTACTATTAATATTTACCGTAGATTTAAATAGTCTATAATTAATCTTATTTCACCATCGAATTGTTTCTAAGCAATGATTATGAATGTACACATTAAATCTGTAATTTGCAAATTAATTTAAATTATTTTAGCCTTAGAGCAATTCCAATGGGGCGACCCATTTCGTCCGCCCGCATCCGTTTGGGTCGGCGCGGACAAAAGTGGCGGCCCAACGCGCCAACCCAAACTCAAATCTTGTCTGCCCGGCGTCCGCGTCGACCCATTTCCGGTCCAAAATTGCGCCTGGAATGCGTCGGTGCGGACGCGAAGCGGACGCGCCGCGCGTCTCCTCGCCGTCCGCCGCGTCCCCACCTGGCGGCCGTCCAACTACGACGGTCAACATAATTTATGACGACCGCCCACTTTGGGCCCACGCGTCAGCGACGGCGGTCGTCCTTTTTTAAGCCGGGCGTGCGGCGGGGCCGTCCTCATCCACTACCACTCGCCCCCCGTCCCCATCTGGCCACCCCTGCCCCCACGCCGGCAACAACCCTAGCCGCCGCCAGCATGGGTTTCTTCTCCGGCATCGGCAGCAGCCGCAAGGGCAAAGCCCCCGCCCGCCATTCCCCCCTCCCCGCCCTTCCCGCGCCGGCGCACGCTCCCCGGCAGAGGCAGCGCATCAACGTGCCGTTGCACCAGGCTGAGTGGCACTGGCACCACCGCGTGCCTCTGCCGTACCCGGACGTGACGCTGCTGCATGACTGGCATTTGGATCTGGAGAGGATCCCAGTGTCGGCGGCACCGCGGATGGCGAGGGCCCATGCGGAGGAGGTGCGGCGCCGGCGGGCGTTGCTGACGTCGGAGCAGCGCGCCGACCCGCACTTCGCCGTCGACTCGCCCAACTGGGCTCGATGGTTCGCCTTCGAGCACGAGGAGGCGAGGCGACGCGGCGTCCGCGGCGTCGACCACAGCCTGCCGCCGCCTGCGCTCGTCGTCCGCGACGAGGACCAGGAGGCCGAGGCCGCCTACCAGGCGGCCATCAAGGAGAGCGAGGAGGAGGAGCGGTGGAGGGAGGCGGACGAGGCAACTTTCGAGGCTGCCATGGCGGAGGCCATGGCCCTCTCCGCGGCGGGCGACTGCGTCGTGCCGCCGGTGGCCCCGCCATCCCTGCCCAAAGCCGAGCCGGAGGAGCCGGCCTACATCGAGCGCTACTCCTGGACCGAAGTAGTGCGCGAGTGGGTCAGCGCTCCGCCGATCTGGCTCGGGGCGACGGAGAAGCAGGAGGCGACCTACCTCGACCACTGGCGCCGCGTTCGGCTGGCCGAGGAGCGCCGGGAGGGCGAGCGCCTGCAGATGCTCGAGCGCGAGGCCGAAGAGGAGGCGCGCCAGGCCCAGGCAGCGGCGGCAAAGCCCGACATCACCGCCGTCTGGAACACGGCGTTCCCCTGGGCCGGCCCTGCGCCGACGTTGATCGACCTCACCGGTCCCGACGCAGACGCCGCCGCCGACAAGGACGCTTAGGGCAGCGCGTCGTCTAGTTTTTAGTGTTTTAGTTAATGTAATGTGGACTTTCGCCGACCTTCGTGGTCGGCTTTTATGTTTAATTAAATGCGTATATTTATTTTCAAAATGCTTGCAATACTTTTTTTTGGCGCGCCGATGAAATAGGCCAGGCCAGCGTTGGGCGCACGCGCCGACCCAAACACAGCGCCGGACGTTTGTGTCCGCCGGGCCGACCCAAACGAAAAAAAGACAAAAGCGCCTTCCGTTTGGGTCGGCCCGTTGAAGTTGCTCTTAATTGTATGAATTGAAAGAAGAAAAGTTAGAGTATTATAGCTTCTCTAACTTTCCTTCTTAATGTTATTAGAGGATCCAGTTCCGAGGACAGCAGCCTCTTTGTCCTCCCATTCGCCCGCCTCCCCCCTCTCTCTCCCTTGCTCCATCTCCTTTCCAAGCCGCCCGCATACCCCCTGCCATTGCGCCGCCGCCGTCGTTGACGCCCGCATCTCAGGGCGCGCCGTCGGCTCCCCAGCCCTCCTGCTCCGACCCCGCAAAGGGCTTGTCCATGGCCGGAGCGAAGGAGGAGATCCAGGCGGAGAGTGCCATCTCCATCGCCGCGACCCGCCCTCCTGTCCACGTCTCCCCACGGCTCCTTCTCTGGCAGGAGGAGCAGCCCGACGGCTGCCTCCACAGCAGCAGCAGCTCCATCACATCCCGCAGGCACCGGAAGGCGGCCGGAAGGAGGCGAGCGGCAGCCTCACCGCCGACACACTCGCTGCTGACAGCTGACGCTGGCGGTGACGACCGGACCTGGCCGTGCCCTCTCCTCTCCTTCCCGTCAGTGTCAAGGTCCAGCGGACGGCATCATGGGTGGCGTGCGTATAGGCACGGAGCCATAGACGCACACCTCTACAGCGACCCCAACGACGCCGTCGTCTCGGCGCTCCTCGCCTGCTCCTTCGACGGCCACAAGTTTGACGCGCTCAACCACCTCCTTGCCCTCATCGCGCAGGACCTCGACGTCTCCCATCTCTTCCCGTAGGTCCGCCCCCCTCCTGGACCAACATTGGCGGCCTCGACGAGGCTACCGCGGGCCGCTCCGTGCTCATCCACGGGTCCGCGTAGATCTTGCGCCCCGTCAGCAAGAAGATGGCCTTCGTCGTGCTGCGGTAGAGCATGAACGCCCTGCACGTCGCCAGGGCCAACGCCGGCGTCAGCACACAGATGGTGCGCTTTGCCACCTCCCTCAGCAAGGAGAGCGTCGTCGATGTCGAGAGCATCGTCACCCACCCCAAGGAACCCCTCAAGGCCACCACACAGCAGGTTAGTCATCTCGGCCGTCACGCCCATGTTAGATGCTGGTTTCTTATTTGTTTCGAAATTATTGTCGTCTAATTTAGAACGTGAAGTGCATGCTTGTTACATCTTCTGTTTGTTTGGGTGTTATGCTGTGCCTAGCTGATCAATTGTTTGTGTGTTCGTTTTGACTGGCAGGTCAAGGTGCAGGTTAGGAAGGTCTACTGCATAAATAGGGCGATCCCCACACTTCCGATCAACCTTGAGGATGCGGCCTGAAGCGAAGCAGAATTCGACAAGGCTGAAAAAGTATGTCCGTTTCAAATTATTTCATTTGCCTCCTTTCTCTTTGCAGGAAGAGCTCCGTTTTTGTTCTATGGTTCTTATTCTTGCCATTGTTGCAGGCTAAGGAGAAGTTGGTACTTGATCTCCAGGACATACGCTTGAACTACCGAGCTATCGATCTGCGGACACCTGCGAATCAACCAATCTTTTGCATCCAATGCCATGTTGAGAACATGAGTAGTATTTCTCCTTGTTTGCACTGACCGACTGTCACCATTCATGCAGTAAGGCACACTGCTATAACAAATGACATCTTCTGTTACGGCTAGCACCATGTGTATTGTTATTATTATTAAATAAAAGCAGGTCCGATCACTTTTTATTCTTTCATCTTAGTATTTCCATCTACCAAGCTGCAAAAGGACCTTGCACAAACCTATATTTAACATGCAGCATGAGATATTGTTCATCGAGATTATGCTTATGCTCGTGACATTCATGTTGCATATCATGCAGATTGATTTTGTTATGTATTTCTGTAGCATGCAGTGCTTATTTTCTTCTTTTGGTTCATACATGGAATGATTGCTAGATACACATGCAGAAATTCAGGGAATTTTCGTTCTACGGAGAATTTTGTCGGGATCCAGCACAGTCCAAAGTTGATTGGTGGTCCAAGTGAAGGTGGCGCATCTGTATTCAATCTGGAGTATAATGGGCAGCCTGCTTGCTTAGCACAATCTCCCCAATTATACAAGCAGATGAGCCTCTATGGTGGCTTTGGCTGCGTGCTTGAGGTTGGTCCTGTATTTAGAGCAGAAAAACACTCACAGGCATCTGTGTGAGTTTATTGGGTTGGATGCAGAGATGGAGATCACGGAGCACTACTTTGAGGTAAGGAGAAAGGTCTGGAGGAAATAAGTCTTTATTTAGTTCATTTATTGAAGTGATGGTTGTTAGGTTGATCTCTCTCCCGTTCGAACCCAACGGGTCGAACGGGCCCCTGACTCACGCCCTGATCGGGGGCGCCCAACCAAATCATGGTTGGTGGGCCCCTATGACCCGCGCTATATAAACAGAGGTGGGGGCCGGGGCACGACTTACGAGGTTAATCGCTGCCACAATCCTCACCTACAATCCCTACCGATCTAGGGTTAACGCGGTGCTCGCGGGAAGCTCCACCACCGCCGCCGTCCACTCTCTGTCCACATCGTCACCGGCCCCTACTTCACCATGGCCGGCACTGGACCGAGCTTATCCGCACCTGGAGAAGGTAGGTTCACCGGATCTACTAGCCTACACCGATCCAAGGTCTACCAATGGTATCAGCCAGATCGGGCTAGTTGATTTCGGTACAAAGAAACAAAAACAGAAGAAGAAAAAGAGATCCCCTTCCTCAAGAACCGTAACAGCAAAAAGAGGGCAAAGCCATCTCAAAGAAAAGTTGCGCCGCCGCTCCGGCCACGCCGTTCCTCTCGGTCCCGAATCGCATCGGCACGCCGAGGATCCGGGACGAAGAACACTACCCCGAAAGGGGCAAAGGGCACCACAGCCTAACCGCTCGACGGCGGCGCGCTCACCGTGAGGTGGACGCACAGCCGGCGAGGGGGGAGGCCACGGCGCCGCCACCGACCGCTCCATCTAGATCGCGGTCAAGAGCAGGGGAGCAGAGGAGGGCACTGGCGTTCCTCTCTCGTTCTCTCTGTTACAGGAAGCGCTGGGTGGAGAAAGAAAAGAAGGGGGAGGGGACAGGGTGCTCGTGCGGCACGATGGCGCGCCGCCGTCGCCGGCGGCCGGGGCGAACCCCTCTCTCTTCCTGCGGTCTCCGGCGAGGAGAGCCACAACGAGACGGCGCAAGGGGAACAGAGGACGGCGCTGCAGGCGTCTCTTTCTCTCTCTCTCCGTCAAAGGAAAGAAGGGGGAAGGGAAAGGAGGCGCGCGCGGCGCGCTGGTTTCCGCCGCCGCCGGCGGCGGCCGGGGCACTGCCCTGGTTCCCGCTGCGGGAGAGAGAGAAGAGATCAAGAGAATGGGGCGCTAGGGTTTTCGGTCGGGGGGCACTGCCCCGTTTTGTTCGAGCGAAACAACCGCCTCCTCCGATCCAATCGAACGGTACAGATCAAAACCCTAGCTCCACCCGGGCCACTGGGCCGAAAGAGAAGGGGGCCCTAGGCCATTAGACCGCCAGCGCTGGAACTTGCTGCGGGCCGTGGGCCGGATCACTCGCTCCCGGTTGGCTGCGTCCGTGTCGCGCGGGCGGCAGATTCAGTATTCTTTTTTCTTATTCTGTCCAGTCTTGGGCAAATTTCATATAGATTTTCTATTCAAATTAATCCAACGAAAATTTGTTTAGAAAATAAAAGTAAACACAAAAAGTTTCTGAAAATGAAAATAGAACATTTTCAGAAAAAGAAAAGTTCAGGAATTTTATAAAGAAAATAATAAAGTTCATTAATTCTTCTTTAATAAAAGAAAAGTTTCTGTAAAGAATAAAAAGTTCATGAATTTTTATTCATGTTTTTCCGCTGCGTAAATAATTATTAGTGCTCTTTTACAAAGAAAATAAAAGTTTAGAAAGAATTATGTTTTTAAGAGCATGTTAAAGTGATTATTAAAATGAATATGATTATGTTATTTTTATGACCAACGTTGTTAATAACATGATCATGTTTTATTATTTAAAATAAAAGTGCTCTTTTAAAAGTGAATAGAACTAAAGTAAAAGATTAAATTGTTGCTTCTCTAATGCATTTTTGAACCAAGCGGTTAAAATTTCTTAGAGAGTAAAAGAGTAGAGAATTGTTTTTGAATAGAATATTGTAAAGCTTCCGTTGCAAAATAAAAGTTTTATCCTCCAATTAAATTGGAACCAACGGGAAAATTTAATTGGAAGAAATGTTCTTAGCAATGTTTTTCCCCTATGGGTGAAATAAGATGCAGATAGTTTCCGCTATGACAAAAGAAAATATGGTATTGTTATTTTCTGACCAACGTTGATGATAACAGTGCTATAATTCTATGAGTCTTATGTTCAAAGTTTAGATCTCTGATAAATTTTGTATCAAGGTGACCAATTTTCAGAGAATGAATAAAGATCAAGAAATGCTCTTGAACTAGAGAAATTTATATTTCTTGTTCCCGCTACAATAAAGTTGATGATGATGATTAATTCTTAGCAAAGTTGTTTAATACAAATACTATCATCACATTGTTTATGAGTTATATGCATTATTTCCATTTCCGCCCAACGGTGATATGGAATTAATGTAGAAGGATGATGTTTATTCTAATTCTACCACAACAGTGATTTAGAATATAAAAGAAAGTTTTAAAAGTTTAATGTGCATTTCTTTTAACCAGACCAACGTAGGGTTATTTTTATGCCCATTATTGTTGATTATTGGCTAAGTTTTCTCAGACTAAAAGTTTTTCATGCTTTCATTCGTGAAAGCAAATGACTAGGTACTTGTGACACGAAAGTTGACCAAGAAAGGTCATAACGTGAGGGAGTATGTTCTCTCTAAAGAATGGCATCAAAAGAAAAGAGATAGATCATTGAGAGTCTTGGTTGATGAATGTCTTTCATGTACTCTCTATGAAAAGATTTTTCAGTTAACATGATTTTATATGAAACAAGCAACATGCGTGTTTAATGTGACCAATGTCGGATTAAGCATGTGTGTAAAAGAGCATTCAGATTTATTCCTAAATTTGATGATTGAATATGCAGTCAAAAGAGCCAATTCTGGCATTCATATTCCCTTACAGGGAATTACCCGCATGGCGGGAAAAGTCTGGGAAAATACCTGTGTAATGGGGTAAAGCTAACATAATATTATGTCAAAAATCCCGTATGGCGGGAGAAATTCTAGCAAGAGAAAGATATGATAACTCATGTGCTTTTAATGTATCCCACTCTGAGAGAAAAGAATGGAGTAGCTGAAAGGCTCAACTATACACTTATGGATATGGTGCGCAACATGATGAGTTATTCCAACTTGCCATTGGGATTATGGATGGAGGCGCTTAAAACCGCCATTCACATTCTCAATAGAGTACCAAGCAAGTCGGTGCCCAAAACACCATATGAGCTATGGACAGGAAGGGTGCCCTCCCTACAACACTTCAGGGTGTGGGGGTGCCCTGCTGAGGCCAAAATGTTTAATCCAAACATTGCAAAGTTAGATCCCAAAACAGTAAGTTGCCACTTCATTGGCTATCCAGACAGATCAAAAGGTTTTCGTTTCTACTGCCCTGACAGATATACAAAGTTTGTAGAAAAACGAGACATGCAGTCTTCTTAGAGGACGAAATGATGAGGGGGAGCTTGGTAGCTCGGAAAATTGATCTTGAGGAGAAGAGGGTGCATGCACCTAATCCGATGATTCAGGAGCCATTTTTCTCACTACCAGTTGCAACTCCACCCATGACAGCTATGGGGGAAGACCCGGAACCTGTCCGTCAGAAGCCGACTGAACCCGTTGTTGAGCATGAAAGGGAGGTGCAACAGCAAATTTTAGAAGAAGTGCCAGAAGTTGAGGCACAAAATGTGCCTGAAACTGAGGCCCTTAGAAGGTCTACAAGACCAAGAAAGTCAGCTATTTCTACTGACTTTAAAGTTTATAACACAGAAATGGTTCATATGGAAAAAGATCCCACCTCATATGAAGAAGCCATGAGAAGCCCTCATTCATCGAAGTGGATGAAGGCAATGGAAGACGAGATGAAATCGATGAGTTCCAAAGATGTTTGGGACTTAGAGGAAATTCCCAAAGGAGCCAAAAACAGTAGGCTGTAAATGGGTCTACAAAATTAAGTATGACTCTAAAGGGAATATAGAAAAGTATAAAGCACGACTCGTGGCAAAAGCATTTACACAAAGAGAAGGGATAGATTACAATGAGACATTTTCTCCAGTCTCATGTAAGGATTCCTTCAGAATCATAATGGCATTAGTTGCTCATTTTGATTTAGAGTTACATCAAATGGATGTTAAGACGGCATTTCTGAATGGTGATTTAAAAGAAAAGGTCTACATGAAACAACCCAAGGGTTTTATCATGGAAGGCAAGGAAAATATGGGATGCCGCCTGAAGAAATCCATTTATGGATTAAGACAAGCCTCTCGGTAGTGGTATCTAAAGTTTAATCAAACGATTAAAAGTTTTGGATTTAAAGAAAATATTGAGGATAATTGCATTTATGCAATGTTTAAAAATGGGAAATATATTTTCCTAATCTTGTATGTGGATGATATCCTGCTTGCTAGTAGTGATGTTAGTCTACTACAAGAAACAAAGAAATACTTATCCTTAAATTTTGACATAACAGATCTTGGTGAAGCATCATATGTTTTGGGAATAGAAATTCACCGAGATAGGAACCATGGAGTCTTAGGACTATCTCAGAAAGCATATTTAGAAAAGGTTCTTAAAAAGTATAATATGCATGCGAGTAAAGCCACACCTGCTCCAATAGTCAAGGGCAATAGTTTTGGGAAATTCCAATGTCCCAAGAACCAGTATGAGATCGATCAAATGAAAGCAGTACCATATGCTTCGGCAGTTGGCATCTTACAGTATGCACAAGTGTGCACTCGCCCTGACTTAGCTTTTATCACCGGGGTACTCGGTAGATATCAAGAGAATCCAGGCCTAGAGCACTGGAAGATGGTAAAGAAAGCATTGCGTTATGCGCAAGGCACGAAGGACTACATGCTAATATACAGGAGAAGTGATTCCCTAGAGATAAAAGGGTATTCAGACGCAGATTTTGTGGGGGACAGAGATGATAGAAAATCCACGTCAGGATACATATTCACCCTCGCTGGGGGAGCTATTTCGTGGAAAAGCTCCAAACAGTCGATAGTTGCATCATCCACGATGTATGCAGAATTCATAGCATGCTTCGAAGCCACGGGGCAGGCGATATGGCTAAAGAAATTTGTACCCGACTTGAAAGTGGTAGATTGTATTCACAAACCTCTAAAGATGTAGTGTGATAACCAGCCCGCAGTATTCTATGCTCACAACAACAAGTCGAGTAATGCTGCCAAAACAATAGAGATAAGGTATTATGTTGTGAAAGATAAAATCCAGGATCAAACTATAAGTCTCGAGCATATAAGGACAAAAGATATGCTTGCGGATCCGCTAACGAAAGGCTTACCACCCAGTGTGTTCAAGGAACATTTAGCCGGCATGGGTTTAAGGGAAAGCCTTATGATTCCTGGATAGGCCCAAAAGGAACAGAATTTGTTTCTAAACATAACGTATGTTGTACCTGTATGATTCTATCGGCAATTAAGCTGTGACGATGAAACATGCTCTATGTACCAATATGTGATGAAACAAATAAACTAGAAAGTATAAAGTTAAAAGTAAAGTTGAGATCAAGGGGGAGAATGTTAGGTTGATCTCTCTCCCGTTCGAACCCAACGGGTCGAACGGGCCCCTGACTCGCGCCCTGATCGGGGGCGCCCAACCAAACCATGGTTGGTGGGCCCCTGTGACCCGCGCTATATAAACAGAGGTGGGGGCCGGGGCACGACTTACGAGGTTAATCGCTGCCACAATCCTCACCTACAATCCCTACCGATCTAGGGTTAGCGCGGTGCTCACGGGAAGCTCCACCACCGCCGCCGTCCACTCTCTGTCCACATCGTCACCGGCCCCTACTTCACCATGGCCGGCACTGGACCGAGCTTATCCGCACTTGGAGAAGGTAGGTTCACCGGATCTACTAGCCTACACCGATCCAAGGTCTATCAATGGTGACCTTTGAGAACCATAGGCATGTCCTGTTGTAGCATGTTTCTCTGTCGTGTTATGTCTCCACATTATACATGAATGTTGCAAATATCACTCTACTTTAGCCCCTGTTCTAAGCATTGAAATTTATTCCAACGATTAGTTTCCGTAGGGAGAACAATATAAGAGATGCACATCTGAAAAGATTGCTGATGATCAGTTATTTTCTTCTGCGCCATTTGATAGGTAAATCTGTTGTATTTATATATTGATGTTCTTATTGTGCTTGATAAAAAATTTGACACCTATCTTGTGGGTTTAGGCCAAGCAACGGGCTTCGGAATACGGAACAACCAAAAAATACCCAAATATATCAACACTCGTGTTACAGAGGTGTTCCAAGTTAAAAAAATCCAGAAACATTGGAAAGGAAAACTGTAAGGTTAGACATCTGAGACATTATTCATTTTGATGGGCTTAATGATGCTCATTGCTCTGCAATTCTTGACAGTATAATAGTTTTGATATAAATCTTATATATTGAAAACAGGATGCTTTACTGAATAATGAGAAGGTTCCCAATTTTTCTGATACTGTAACTACTCCACTATCGCTGCCAGCTCGCCTGATTCCTCTACCCAGCACGAGAAGATGAAGGAGAAATTGTGCAGCCTCCATCCCTGTCCAACGTGTTGTGCGTTGCAGGAGGAGAGAGCGGACGCTGGACTGGCAACAAGCCGAGGTGAGCCCCCTCCTCCTTTCCCTGCATCTTTTTTCTTTGGGAGATGCCGCCTTTTCTTGACTTGGCCTGCTGTCATGCCATGCGTGTGTCCATGTCCAGGTTGGAACGGTGATGGTGGCTGGAGCTGGACAAACCGCGCCGGCAACAAGCACAGTTCCTCATCTTTGCCTCCAACGAAAAGGATCATCTGGTGACGAACACCTCCTCCTCTTCTCTGTATGTGTTGGGTATTTTGCTGGTAGATAGATAGAAGTTGTTTCAGGACAGGGTATTTTGCTGGGGAAGCAGACTCTGTGGTCTGTATTGTATGTGCCTGTAAAATTGTTTACTGCTATTGCAACCGAAGCTAGCTCTGTATAAAAGGGCTTTTGGCTGTTTAAGGTTCCACTGAAAAGTATGTTCACTTCAATCCATATCTTAGCTACAGTCTGTTGTGCTATACTAAAATATGCCTAGAAAATACATGGCCTATAAATGATATAGTTGTTTCGGTCAGGAAAATACATGGCCTGTTTTCTGTGCCCATTGTCTTTCTTAGGGTTTCTAAAGCCACAAGGATAAAAAATGAATCTGATGGTCATTTTATTCACTGACGATGATAACATTTCTGCTATAGTTTCGTTGACTATACAGATTTCCTTCTAAACTATAAGATCCATGTCTATCTTCATGAGCGAGCTATCATAACTCCCAACCATTTATGTGGCTGTCAAAGTCAATATTTTTTATCCTGTCAATGGTCCCTCAGAACAGACGAGAGTATTTGAGCTTTGATTCAATGGCTAATTCCGATGATGTTAAAAGAAAGCACTGTGTTACATCCACCTGAGTTCTGAATGCTATTTCTCTGATCAATTTTCTTGAACCTAACGTATTGTTATCATCAGAGAGCTTGCCGATTGTACATTCAAGCTATAGGAGAGGTTGTTTGCATACCAGATATAATTGATGCTTTAGAAAACCAAATGGCCTTTCACTTTGAAAAGATGATGATTTCCTGTCCGACTATGTTATTCCATGACAATAAATATGAATCAGGGTTAGACATTGTCCTTTGTTGGAATATATATCTGAACAATCATGTTCTATCCATGGACAGTTGTATGTTGTTGTGTCGCGGGTCATATTGAAAAAGTCCCTAAAATTACTTATGAAAGATAAAGATGGAAAATGTATGGAGACTCAGAACATTTTTTCCCAGGTTTCTGCCTCAACTGCCCCCTTTTAAGTTTATGGACATGGCCCTATAATAATTAGTAGTAGCCTGCGTTGTATTGTCTTTAACAGTATATCCTCGGATACATAATTTTTTTTCTTTTCTCTTTGGCTACTGAATTTTATTGCTATTCTTCATATTTTAAGAAATTACTTTAGGATACTTCTGCATTTTGGAGAATGCCTGTTCTACAATAAATATATCCAGTACGGATGATGCGATCTCTCCTCTGTATGATATTGTTTGTACAGTCTGTTCTATTGGGAAAGAGGTTATTCTCTATGATCATTAGATTTCCATTGTGTATTGTTATCCTCTGTCATTAGATATTGTGTCTTGTAGCCTGTTTTCCTGATGTTTATTTGAATCTGTTTTTTTTTTATCCACAGATGAAGCCCATCCATTTGTCCGTTCTTTGTCAGGGTCACAAAGTCGTTGTACCAGGATTCTTCCCTTTGTAAATATGAAAGCAGGTTGTACAATCTATTCACAGACTTGCTCTGCTGCTTTGTAGCCCAACTGATTATGTACTCTTGATCGTCCTCATTGCATCTGTCAACTTCATCGTGAATCGTCTCTTTATCTTAAGGCTGTACTCGCTGTGCTAGAATGATCAGATGATATAGTAAATACAGCTTTTCTCTCTACAAGGTTCAGATCATAAGGAATGTCATGTCCTGTGAACCAGGTTCAGTACGTTGTTTATCAAATATATTCCTGTTTCTTGTTCAGAATGTGATGCTCCGTTGGATCTTGCTCCAGTTCAGATAATCAGTAGTGCATATTTTGGCTGATATTTCTACTACAGAGCACTTCGTGGCGATGGATAAATCTCGTTCTTATTCAAAGTGTTGGACGGGTTGGGTTTCTTGTTTGAAGAGACTTGCATTGTTGACTATTATAGCTTTTTTCTGTCTAACTTAAGAAGTGTAACATATTTTTAAAATATTACTGTAATTTCGAAATCTGTTCACATGTTTAAAAAATGTTCGCCCAATTTTAGAAGTGTCTGCACATCTCTATACAAATGTTCATGCATATTCTTTAAAATGTTTTTGCAACTTGAAAAACAGTGCACTTTTCTAAAAAACATATAGATAATTTAAAAGTATCCATTTGCTTCAAAATGTTTAGGTGATTTTAAAACATGTTCAACTACCTTTTTTAAATGCTCTTGAAATTTAAAATCTGTCATGTGTTTCAAAACAATAATAATATTTGATTTTCTGTTCGCGGTGATTGACGTAATTTAAGAGTGCTTCCTTATATCTATTTTCACGCCGTTTCCCCAACCGGCTCGCCCGACATTTGGCCAGACAACGCGCGGCAAGCCGCGCCCCTGTCTATAGATTGTCCTTGGGATTTCCTTTGCAGTCTGCTGAATGGATTGTAAATACGACTACCTTCGGCCATTATTCTTTGTACAATGCATACAGTGGTTCGCTGGTGTATCTAATTTTTTCTTGCTGGATTGTCGTGTTATGCGGTTTGCCTTTCCTGTTCTGTATTTTGCATAGGCTTTAAGAAGGGTAAGGTACAGAATCGCAAGTGCATTGTCTATACAGAAATCATGATATGCCATATATCGTGAAGTGGCGCCTATGAAGTTTACTGGCAAGGCAGTTGAACGAAGACATCTATTAGTATGCTTCGGCAACCGCTGGGAGGCAGACGGACAGATGGGTGGCGTCGAAGGAGACGCCTCGGAACCGCTTGCCATCAATGCGGGCGGCAGACGGACGGATGGGCGGCCGTTGTGTCATTTGAACGCGCACCAGTCGCCTGCATCGGGAAGCGACGCTCGCGGCGCTCTCTCGGCTGGCAAGCCGCTTCAATGCCGGCGCCAGTGAGCGGCCGCGGCCGCGGCCGCTCAGGATGGGCATGAATCCGAGCCCTGACGCTCTGCAGGAGTGCTGACTGAAAACACGCGGGAGGGTTGAGGGGGTTTTGGTGGGCCAAGGTGGTCAGAAACTG